>NC_143223.1:6523509-6826539 GCF_030267445.1 Bombyx mandarina
CGGTTGGCGGTGTATCGCGTCCCGAGCCGGCAGGCTGGTTCTGGTCCAGCGGGGTATTTCGGGATACCAGCGGCATCGTCTGGGCGGTCTAACAGGTTGCCGTACCGAGAAGGCCGACGTTTCAGAGCCTTCGATTTGCCTCGAAGGCTCCGTCGGCTGGGCCTCCTTGGGTGAGCCACGATGTCTGGTTGTAGTGCTGACCGCGGTAAGCCCGGGTACCTCATCCGGATTCTGGCCTCGGAGGGGATCGGATGTCGGGTGTAAGAGTGCAGGGGAGTCGTTTAGTGGGTGGACCCTAAAATTCCTTGGGACTGCGGTCTGCTCACAACACCTTGCAGACCGTTGAGCCCCACATACCCCACGGGCCCCCAAGGCGCGGGGACCTCGTAGGAGGTTCGGCCCCCAGCCCAAAAAAAAAATCAAAACAAAAAAGGTCGGTCGAATGTACGGTATCGGGTAGGGTGAGACCCTTCGCCGGTTTCCGGTCGTGCGTGGTGTTCCGCAGGGGTCGGTTCTCAGCCCCTTCTTGTGGATTATCGGGTACGACTGGGTGCTGATGGGTGCCCTCCTCCCGAGTCTCTGTGTTATTTGTTACGCGGACGACACGTTGATCTTGGCCCGGGAATATGATTATAAAGAGTCTGAACGTCTCGCCACAGCGGGAATGGTCCTCGTCAACGGGAGGATAAAGAGGCTGGGCGTCGACATGGCGCTCAGATGCGTCTCCCCAATAGTGAGCTGCAGGCGCGGCAGGCCCGGCAGGCTGTAGGTCTAACTTCGAAAAAGAGGTCATCATCAATCATCGAATCCAATTTGGATGAGCAGCGTTCGCAAAACTACCTACGTAGAATTTTTTCCTCACTAATTCTCAAGTCATCCACAGTTTCTCAAGACAAGAGGTGACAAGACAAAATCTATCCGTGCAGACTCACAAGACGTCCTACTACCAATAAAATATTTCGTTTAAAGTATTGATTTAGATGAGATACATATTTTATGAATATTATTAAAAATTAAAAAATATTTTTTTAGTTGAATATTTTAAATTAACTAAGATGCGTCTCACGAAATGTAAAGTTTAATTTTATATACAATAAATGTAGCATGTCACTTTATCCTTTTTTCATAATATAAGAGGTATGTATCGATAAAAATATTAAGTCAATCTGGAGAACCCAATGATAACAGTTCGTGACCTCGTATAAAGCATTTCTTAGGTATATAAAGGCGAAATTATTCAGATTGTATTGAGTGTTTTTCTTAAAGTTGTGCGAATAACCAACTGTGAGTATGATCCCTTCAAAATGCTTTTTAAGTATTATAATTTATGTAATTTAATTATTAACAACTGTAGTGTAATTAATATTCGGCTTCCGAATTTTTTTATTTCGCATTGGTAATTTTTCATGCCCTTCTTAAAGTAATCAAACCAACTCTTTAAAATCATTTTTACATTGTATTTTTCCCCTGGTATTGTCTACAATTTAAAAAAGTAGAAATCTATATTCTCTTGTCTTGTAGTTTAGAGACTGTTTGCTGGGCTATATAAAAACAAACGTTTTCATGTAGAGATAGTGGGAATGAACGATTAACCAAGTCTGACTGTAGTTTCAAGAGCTTCTCGGTGTGACTAGGTACTTACAGTGCACATCCGCAGTAATGCGGGTGCCATTTGGTAAGAAGCTGTCATGAATAACCAAACCAAACAGTAACCATGACGGTTTAGGCGTATATTTTCATTTAGGGAATTGTCTAGCTGTGACAGGGTCTAATCGAACCTAGCAAGTAGTTTAAATTGCTTTCGTTTCTCTGTCTTTGAAGCAACGCAAGGCATACCTTACGTCACGCTGGCGATCATTCAACTCGTGCGGAATCCACTTATAAACTTTTTTACCTTGTCAATTTCACGCAAGTGGACTAATATAATTTTGATACTAACGTTAAATGCTACTGATAAAATAGCGGTAGGTTCAGTATCATCAGCTTCCACTATCGCCTTTATTTCATCATTGTAGACTTTAGTTTTCGGACGATCACAGGATTCATTTTTTAGATCGAAATTTTATTAGTGTTGTTCACTTTGTACGCGTCATTATAGCTAAGAACAGTATGTGCAAGCAATGCTACCGCGACGGAACTCGGGTTCCATAATTACTTGTATTTTATTGTGTTTGTATTGATGAATAAACAAATGACTAAATTTGAAAATAGAAATTCTATACTTTTAATATTTATTTGAATTTAGTATATATTATCGTGCCTAAATAAATCACATTTCACGTCAAAAACGCGATATTGAAAAATTAAACCAATGCCCACAGCTGAGGACTTCTTTCGAATCTCGTTTAAGCCGCATCGCTTCACCACAGTAATAAGCAAGATGGTAATTACTAGTGGGGACTTAATACATAGATGTAATTCATGAACATGAGTTGCGTATATATTTAATTAGAAAAATATTGATACCTCTCTCTGGAATTTGAAAACTGGCACAGTTTTGTGGCCCAGTATGAACGCACCGAACGTGTTATCCTTTAGGCCACGATAACTTCATAATTATTCGTAAATATAGATTAATTTACATTCTTGTAAATCACACTATATTATTGTATCTTGTATATAAGATATCGTTAACCATCGTCAAAGCAATTGACAAATAATGCTAAGCCTTCGGGCGGAATAACAACTTTCAAAGCTCTGACCGTTACACGTAAAATAAAATAAATGTTTTACCAATCCAACTCAGTGTTTACGATATTATATAATACAATACCAGTAAAATTTCTATAATTTTAGATATATTTTTTTGTTTACAGATGAAGCTGATAATATTTATAACTATAATTGCTTTCGTTCACGGGAACCAAGAATTGGAAGTACTAAAAGATAATGTGCACAATGCATCCCAACTCGTAGTCGACTACCAAACCAACACACTGTTCTTCAGTCACTCTTCTTTGTTCGAAGAGAAAACAGTTCTTAAATCCGCTTACTTGAACCTTAACACTAAAGAGTTCGGAGAAATATCCGGCATCAATTCGGGCGTAGCTACTGCATACGATAGAAGCAAAAACGTTGTGTACCTTGGTGGAGAGGATGGGATATATAAATTTAATTACGCAACGAAATCTGCAAAGAATTTGCGTATCACAAATTACAGTATAAGGCAAATGTTTCATAGTCCCACCCACGGTCTTTTCTTCACGACTTTCAATCCTGAAGAAAAAGCGTTTGTCTACTCCTACGGTCAAGTAGGAGATATTATACCTGAACTGACCGACATCAAAACAAGTTTGATTGCAGTCAGCAAAAAATACAATATATATTTTGCTAATTCCGCTGGCATCTTTGTGCTGACAAGTATCAATGGAGTCTTGTACAAAGTACATTTACATGTTATTCCTGTTAATGGATTTGCAAGTGATTTTGACGGTAGATTATACTTTTCAACTCCGAATGCTATTTTTTTTATCAATGAAAATGGCGGAATATTGGAAGAAGTATTCAGGGTGGAAGAAAGTGAAACTATTTTGGGACTAGCTTTTACCGCAGACGGTAATATGATCTACGCTTTAGATGACAAAATAATGATGAAAAAAAAATAGTTAAATTCTAAAGTATGTATTTTATAGTTCTAATAATTAGTTTTAGAAATAAACAGTTTTGCAAGTAAATAAATACATTTCTTTCATGAGCACTGTTTTTATTATGTATAAATAAAATATAATAAAGTGAAAAAAGTTAACGAACAAATAAAACTTCCTGTAAGTTAAAGATTGTTTTGTATTAAATTGTACATTTGAATGTCTAGTCTTTAAACTACATATATAATTATATTATTAAAGTCAGCCGTTTTCGAATAATCTTGAGTAAGCCGCGGAACGAATGAAATCGTTTTTTTGGTAAAAACTTACTTAGCTGCGTTGAACGATCTCTAAGAGAAAACTTATCAGTTCGCATCACCAATGACCTCGATATCCGCGTGGCAAGTTGCGCTTGGCACTAACCAGCGACGCCTATTATTAATAGCAACATGTGTACTACTGTCAATAAAGTACCGAGAAAACATCTATTATACTCAATAGTGTTCATCCAAATGGACAAATTTAAAAAGTAAATTAAACATTTTTTTTAGTTATATTTCTATTAAGCCCAATAAATACATAGATTGCTTAGTCACCACGTTCCTTTATAATTCGAAAAAACTGCAAACATTTGTACTTTCGTTTATATGACGTAATTAGGTTTTATTTGTTTTTTTGGATTAACTTCTTTGTTTGTCGTGACTAAACTCGTGAATATATTTTGGAAACATTCTAACTAATAATAAGGTCCACACTAGAATCAGACAAGTACATAGTACGTTCATATTGCGTGGACTTCGTTTACGCCCAGTAAAATAAAATATATGCACATCAATCAAGATGTCGGCTACTAGCGCTATCAAACCAGAGCTTCAGTATTTATGAACATTGACTCTTGACTTCGAGTGATAACCTTTTAAATGGGTACTAACCAACACTTAGGGAAAAGCCAAGTATGCTAATAAATTGTAAGTGTCAATATTGTATATTAATAAGGATTGTAAATGTGAAGCGTCATAGTTTGTTTGTTCCTCTTTCACGTCAAAACGAAGCAAGGGGTCTATCCGATTTTTTTTTTTTTAATACTTTGCTTAGCGTTTGTGAAGTACAAGAAAACGTTTGATTTCAGTTTCTCCAATGGTCCCAAATAGATTACCGGTACATCGAAGTGTTGAAGTGTTTGTATAAAAAGGCTACGAAGTCAGTCCGATTACAGAACCGGACTTCGGAACTCATCCTTCTGCAGAGTAAGAGTAACGTGAGGCTAAGAATTGTTTTTTTTTTTTATTGCCTTTGTAGACAGACGAGCATACGGCCCAGCTGATGGTGAGTGGTTACCGTCGCCCATGGATTTCAGCAATGCCAGGGGTAGAGCTAAGCCGCTACCTACCGCTAACCTACCGGCATTTCTCCAAAACGGTTTACCGCTGGTTTGGAGACGTTTTTAAGGTTCTGGAATGGAAAGGACAAGGCTTCAACATCAGCGGCGAGTACATACCTCACTTTCGACTTGCTGACTTTATTGTGGTTATAGCTTAAACCTTGTCGGACCACAGTACAATGGCTCAATAGTCTAGAGCTTCTAACCGAGTGAGCGTGAATATGAACATGGAAAAACGAAAATTACGATGAATGTCCATGTAGCGGCCATTCCAGTAAAGATTGGAAGATCTATGCTTGAAGTTATTAACGAGTATATTTACCTGAGACCTACGGTCCAGCTAGGTAGGTCTAACTTTGAAAAAGAGGTCATTCACCGAACCAAGTTGGATGGGCAGCGTTCGGAAGACTACCTACGTAGAATTTTCTCCTCACAAATTCTCAAGTTAACCACAGTTTCTCAAGATAAGAGGTGACAAGACAGGGTGGTTGTATCTAGCCGTGCAGACTCACAAGACGTCTTACCACCGATAAAATATTTCGTTTAAAGTATTGTTTTAAATGAGATAGATACATATGTAAATCATTAAAAATAAAAAATATTTTATTTGCTGAATATTTTAAATGAATTGAGATGCGTCTCGCGAAATGTAATGTTTAATTTTATGTACAACAAATGGACCGTGTCACCTTATCTTGTTTTCATTATATAAAAATAATATCATAAGTCAAAAGAAGAGAATCCAATGATAACAGTTATCGACCTCGTACAGAGCATTACTTAGGTACAAGTATATAAAGAAGCAATTATTCAGATTGTGTTTAGTGCTTTTCTTAACGTTGTGAGAATAACAAACAGTGAGTATGATTCCTTCAAAACTCTTTTTAAGTAATATATATGTAATGTAATTAACAGCTGTAGTCTTCGAATACAAATCGGATACATAATTAAAACTACTGGTGGTAGGACCTGTTGTGAGTCCGCACGGGTAGGTACCACCGCCCCGCCTATTTCTGCCGTGAAGCAGTAATGCGTTTCGGTTTGAAGGGTGGGGCAGCCGTTATAACTATACTGAGACCTTAGAACTTATATCTCAAGGTGTGTGGCGCATTTACGTTGTAGATGTCTATGGGTTCCAGTAACCACTTAACACCAGGTGGGCTGTGAGCTCGTCCACACATCTAGGCATTAAAAAAAAACTACTTTTTCTCCTACCTACGCCGAAAGTTTGGTTTTCGTCCCGCTGCACAGGGAAGAAAGTCTAACTTTTTCTCACTGGGCACTGACAAGTGCGCATGCGCGTTAGTGTCTACGTCTGCTCTCACGCACCTAAAATTCTCCGCCATTGTTGTGCTCGGGTAATTTGCAATATTGTGTTTAGTGTACAAGTGAAATAAACAAAAGGCAATATAATTTAATAGTGAAGTATTAAACAGAGATGAGTTCATCAGACTGTTCTTATTCAATTAGTAGTAGTTTATGTAAAAAATTAAAAAAAATTGTTTTTTTATGAGTCCTCGTATGACCATTGTCGTAAAACGGCAACTTCATATAATGTAAAGACATTACGTTTAGTCATTACCAGAGCCTATAGACATCCAAAAACGTAAATTCCCCCACCCACGTTGAGACATGAGTTGTAAGTTTTAGTTTTTACAGTACCACAACTACCCCGAAAGGCCTTCAAACCGAACCATATCACTGGTTCACGACAGTAGTAGGTGGATGGTAATTACAAGTGCGGGCTTACTAGATGTCCTACCAGGAATTACGCAAATCATAATATTTGCGGGTTTGATTTTTATTACACGATGCTATTCCTTCAACGTGGAAGTAATTCGTGCGTTGCGTTCGTTCGTTGCTATACAGTTTCAGTGTGCTTAGTGCGAGTTTTTTATAGCGTTTTTTTTTTTTTTTTCTATCTATGCTGATAGCCTTGAGAGGCTACTTCAGCTTCACCCTAACGTTTGTAGGTGAGCTCGCGGGGCTCAAACCTGCCGACGTTGCTAACACGAACCCTAGCAAGAGCCGTGTTTCGCAGAATCTACCACCGGATCGGAAACGCGACCCACTGAGAAGATCCGGCGAGAAACTCAGTGGGCTGTGTCTGAGGGTTAATTTACTCGTCGAGCCCTTCGTCGCAAGCGACGGGTTCGACGAGAACGGTGACCGGAAAATCGATAGCGTAAAGTTAGCTCATATTTGTATGGAGTGGGATCGTTTACGTACGTTTGCCTCTAGGGGCGCTGTTTCAACTGCATACAAAATTGGCTTAACTTTTACGCTATCGAGAACGTTAAGAAACTCGCGCTAAGCACACTGGTTAATCCTACCTATTCCCGTTAAGAGCCTGTAGTTTACTTAGTTTCTGACTGATTTGACAATGAAACACCCTATCCTTAATCTGGCCGATTTATAGATAATTGAATTTAATTCCGTCTATACCGAAGACACGTTATATTACTGTACCTTGTACATATGTATATAAGCGAAAGTCATCGTTAATTCGACAAATAACGCTAAGCTTTCGAGCGGAATAACAGCTTTCAAAGCTTTGCCCGTTACACGTGAAATAAAATAAATGTTTTCTCAATCCAACTCAATGTTTACTATAATCTATACATATAAATAAAATTGGAGTGAGTTTGTAATATTGAAATAACCGCTTTTTACTACATACATATGAATATAATATATACACCAAAATAGCATTTTTTACAATTTTTGTCTGTCTGTCTGTTTGTTCCGGCTAATCTCTGGATCGGCTAAGCCGATTTTGACGGGACTTTCACTGATAGGTAGCTGTTGATATAAGGAGTAACTTAGGCTAACTTTTTTTAGACTAGTTTCGCCTCGCGGTGTCACCCGCGGTACGACAATAACCGCGAGTAACATCGCGGGACTCAGCTAGTATATTGTAATAAAATACCAGTAAACTTCTATAAGTTTAAATATATTTTTTGCTTACAGATGAAGCTGATAATATTGATAACTATAATTGCTTTCGTTCACGGGAACCAAGAAGTGGAAGTACTAAAAGATAATGTGCACAATCCATCCCAACTCGTAGTCGACTACCAAACCAACACCCTGTTTTTCAGTTACTCTTCTTTGTCCCAAGGAAAAACGGTTCTTAAATCCGTTTACTTGAACCTGAACACTAAAGAGTTCGGCGAAATATCCGGCATCAATTCGGGCATAGCTACTGCATATGATAGAAGCAAACACGTTGTGTACCTTGGTGGACAGGATGGGATATATACATTTGATTACACAACGAAATCTGCAAAGAATTTGCGTGTGACAAGTTACAGCATCTGGCAAATGTTCCATTGTCCCGTCCACGGCCTCTACTTCACGACTTTCAATCCTGACGAAAAAGCGTTTGTCTACTCCTACGGTCGAGTAGGACCTGTACCTGAACTCACCGACATCAAAACAAGATTGATTGCTGTCGGCCAAAAACACGATATATATTTTGCTAACTCCGCTGGTATATTTGTACTGAAAACTATCACTGGAGTCTTGTACAAAATACATTTAGAAACTTTTACTGTTAATGGATTCGCAAGTGACATTAATGGTAAATTATACTTTTCAACTCCGAATGATATTTTTTACATCAATGAAGATGCAGGCACATTGGAACGAGTCATCAGCGTGCAAGAAGGTGAATCTATTTGGGGTGTAGCTTTTGCCGCGGACGGTAGCATGATTTACGCTTTAGATGACAAAATAGTGATGAAGAAAAAAGACTAAAATTAATTAAATTTATGTATTTTAAAGTTCTAATTGGTTTTGGAAAAAACAGTTTTCGCAAATAAATAATTTCTGTCATGGGCACTCTTTTATTTTGAATAGCTTGTAGGTTTATACGACGAAAGAAAGATCTTCCACCGAGCTAAAGAACAAAACATAGTTCCTATCAGTTCAAGAAAAAGGGTTTTAAAGCTACGAATAAATAATTAAATATTAAATAATAAGCAAATAAAAAATAATTGTAGCTTCTTGTAATTGATATTTACATTGAAAATTATGTTACTTTTTTAATTTGATATCTATCTTTTTTTTTATTGCCTTTGTAGGCAGACGAGCCTACGGCCCACCTGATGGTGAGTGGTTACCGTCGCCCATGGACTTCAGCAATGCCAGGGGCAGAGCCAAGCCGCTGCCTACCGTTTAAAACTCTCCACAAGCCTCGTTTGAAGAAGGACATGTCATAGCGCTCGGGAAACACTCATTCCATAGCCGGATGGTACGTAGCAAAAAAGACCTCTGGAAACGCACTGTGGATGACCGCAGTGGCTCCAGGTAGTATGGATGAACTCCTCTCCGGTGGCGGGCGGTGCGACGGTAAAAACGAGATGCCGGTATCATCTCGAACAATTCCTCAGAGCACTCCCCGTGGAACATACGGTACAAAATACAGAGGGAACCGAAGTCCCTCCGCAGACCCAGAGGTTCCAAATGAACACAAACACACACGAACGAACGAACACATGAAAACACACACATATTCCGTTGTTTTGAATTTCGACAATCGCTTTAAAAGAAAACTTCCATTTTTTACTGGTAGGAGGACGTTTTATGAGTTCGTAAGGGTAGGTACCACTACCCTGCCGTTTCAGCCGTAAAGCAGTAATGCGTTTCGGTTTGAACAGTGGGACTGCCGCTATACTATACAAGCCGAGACTTAGAACTCATGTCTCAAGGTGGTTGGTGGCATTTACATTGTTGTTGAGGTCTATGAGCTCCAGTGACTTAACACCGTGTGGGTTATGAGCTTGTCCACGAAACTAAACAATAATTTTTTTTATGGAAAATAACGGTACAGCAAGCGATTAGAACAATAAAATGGTATTTTTTAAAGAACGAGTTCCACATATAATCTATCTTCTATCTATATACTTATATATAAAAATGAATTGCTGTTCGTTAGTCTCGCTAAAACTCGAGAACGGCTAGACCGATTTGGCTAATTTTGGTCTTGAATTATTTGTGGAAGTCCAGAGAAGGTTTAAAAGGTAGATAACTATGAAAATGCTCGGAATTAAATAAAAATAACAATTTTGTTTTCCCTTTGATGTGTCCCCCGTCGGATGGATTCTTTTTGTTTGTTTTAAGTTTATCTTTTACAAAAGTTTAGGTCTTTTATTTATCGATTGAGACACTACGAAGTTTGCCAGGTCAGCTAGTTATATATACATATAGTTATTCGTGATTATGAAAACTGTACAATATTCAACGTCGGAATACTAGATTGAAAATAATAAAATCGAGACTAAAATGTAAAAATCTATATATCGCACGTATCTATATATCGTAAATACGTGAAGCAAAAACTTTGTATCCCTTTTTACGAAAATTGCGCGAACGGAGGAGTATGAAATTTTCCACACTTATAGAGAATATAGAGAAGAAGTGTACAATGCTAATATTTTTTTAAAAATTAAGCATAAAAGATACATTAAATCAATAAAGAAAACATTACACACACTACATTCCATGTATTTGACGCACACACGCATGCATACTATTTATTGTCAAACTTTTGTTCTTGACGTCTGTTGTCAAATTGAGAATAGATTAAATATCGTTTGTCTTTGTTAATATTTTTTATAGTGTAGTCTTGGAGAAATTTGTGATTATAGAAGTATAAAATACAATCATAATAGTGTACAAACTTACAATTCCAATTAATTATAGTCGAAATTCGACTACTGCGGGACCTCTAGTAATTATAATTTCATGAATGACCTGACACGTAGATACAGCGAGTACATGGAGAAAGAAGCCGCTCTTTGAATTTTACTTCTAAACATCTACAAACAAACGTAGTTCAATTTAAAACTTCCGATAATTAAGATCCAGTTATATAATTATTAAGTAAACACTCTACCCCTTGTTCGCTTCATAACAGAAAATTGCTTTTACGAAACCACGTAATTACATTGCGGTTTAATAATATTTCGTCATTTCATAGATATATTTACTTTAACTCTGCCCTTTGAATGAAAACTTTTACATGGACCAAGTTTTATGGTGTGGTGGAAAGCACCCCGAGCGCTTCTAGGGTTGCTACTAGCTACGAGTCTAATATTCAATTTAAACTGCGCAGGAGCTAATTTTGAGATCAAATAAATGGTGAATCCACTTATTTTAATATTATAAAACAAAATGATAGTTTAATTATAATCACGATTCAAAACATAATAACGATATTTTTATGTTTAGATGGAAGGAGGAGCTCACGGCCCACCTTGTGTCAGGTGGTGACAAGAGACCATAGACATCAACAATTTGCTGCCGCCTACCTCGAGATATGATCCCCGAGTTTAAATTTTTATAGTATAAAGGCTGTCTCACACGTCAAACCGATATACATTACTGCTTTATAGAAATAGGCCTGGTAGTTGTACCCACCCACGTGTACTCACGATACGCCTTCATTAGCTCACACACGTCCAGTACTTAACGTAGGCCTCCCTCAAGGACGCCACAATGACCGGACCTGTGCAACGTGCATCCAGTGGATTCCCACGATCTTTAGCAAGTCCTCGGTCCTTCTCATGGAAAGCTTACCCACGCTGTGTTTTCCGGTTTATGGTCGCCCCTCGAGAATGTTTTCTATCCGATGATTTGCAAGCGAAGTAATTTGTCCCTTCGAAATAAGGTGCCACTCTACAAAACTTCCATACGCGCCGTCATGACCTATGCAAGTGTAGTGTTCGCTCACACGGCCCGCACTAACTTAAAACCCCTTCAAATTATTCAATCCCGTTTTTGCAGGATAGCTGTCGGCGCCCCGTGGTTCGTCAGAAACATCGACCTGCATGACGACCTGGACCTTGAGTTCATCAGTAAGTATCTACAGTCGAGATCAGTGCGCCGAGTCGGTCGGGTCAGTCGAATCAGTCGAGTTCGACGAGTACGGTTACCGGGGTCCCTAAGCCTGCCCCTAGTATTAGAGCTGAAGACATTTAATGCAAAGGTTATTGGATCTGATGGATCCGTAAGGACGTGTCTAGGGCGTCGACGGTGACTGGCTCCTGCATGATCAGGATTCGGGGAGTAGTCAGTGGCGGCAACGATAAGGCGATTATCATGACGCAGAGCCTTATCGAAGTATCGTTCCGACGCTGACTTCATGTATTTCCGAATTGATTCGAGGCCCAGGTCGTCGTGTAGGTCAACGTTCCTCACGAACCACGGAGCCCCGACAGCTAACCTGCAAAAGCGGGATTGTAGGGATTGGAGGGTGTCTATGTGTGTGCGGGCCGCGTGAGCGAACACCACACTCGCGTAAGGCATGACGGGCCTTATGCAAGTTTTGTAAAGTGTCACCTTGTTCCGAAGGGACATTTTACTCCGCTTACAGATCATGGGGTAGAGTCTACCGAGAATAAACGCGGCACGGTCACGGACTGATTTTATATGCGGGCGGAATGTCATCGATGCATCCAGGGTAACGCCCAGGTACTTGACCTTCCTGGCCCAGGGTATGGGTTGTCTAAAGAGAGTAATCGGGGGTGTGAGATTCCTCCTCCTAATCCGGGAGGAAATCCGTGTGGAGCTTCCCCTCTGAAATAGCACCGCAGTACTTTTCGCTGGGTTGATGTCTATGCGCCATTTTCGGAACCACTGTCCTAGGGCTATGGCTGCGCTCTGAAGCTTCTTCGCGATTAGGGACTTGTTTCTACTGGAATAGTAAACAGTCGTGTCGTCGGCGAATAAAGCTAAATGGGTCGGCGGCGACCGGGGAATATCGTTAACGAATAAGCTAAATAGGAGGGGTGAGAGGACAGAGCCTTGCGGGACTCCAGCTGTGAGAGATCGTGGGGAGGAGCGGGTTCCCTCGACTCGATATCGAAAAGAGCGGTTCGACAAGAAGTCCCGTATGATGAGCACGAGACTATCCGGCACGCCCATGTTGAATAGTTTGAAAATCAAACCATTGTGCCAGACTTTGTCGAACGCTTTTGCGACGTCGAAGAAGAGAGCTCCCGTGTATAACGGTTTTGGTCGATTAAGCCCCACAAGAATGTGCTCCGTGAGGCGGTGCACCTGTTGAACGCATGAGTGATTTGTACGGAATCCTAATTGTTCATCGATGAGAATGCCCTTGGATGAGACGAAATCTCTGAGGCGCTTGTAGAGCAGACGCTCATACAGCTTGCCTAGAGACATGAGGAGGCTAATCGGGCGGTAATTTTGTCGCTAGTGCAAAGCCATTTGCTTACCGGAGCTTCTCAGCGGATATATTAGCGAAGCAGATGCTTTAAAACTGCAAGGTCTCCAGGTCACAATAATTCTTCATGAACACCAGTTTAAAGTTTCAATATATTATTATGAGGCAGTAGACACCCCTAACCGCTGACTAGATGAAGTAGGTATTACGCGGGGAAGTTACCAGTTAGTCGTTGAGATTACCGTCGTCTAATTCCCAGTGTTCTCGAGTATACTTTACCCTATTGCAGTGAGCCATAAACTTTAGTTTTACGTGTAAGCTACAAACTATTGTGCAAGACATTGTATTTCAAATGAAATGCGTTATGAAATTCATAAAACTTTTCAATTGTATCAAAATGTGTTACGGCTCTACGTTGGTGACGTAGTAAAGAAATAATAACAATAGAACAGTAAAATTATCACGTCAAAAAATATCTCTCACATTTAAATTAAGTAATCCTTCTTCAAGAATGTTTGGCTATATTAAATTATCTCTATCCTCTCGAAATTTCCCAGAAAATACATCGAAACTTCTAAGACGAAGTTTATTATACATTCGAAATACGATTCCTCACAATTCAGAGTAGAACAAAATACTTATAATTTATTGTACACCAGAATGAAATTAATCACGAAAGTACGGTAAATCCAAAAACTTGATTAGTGCCATTGAACTATATTACTAGCGTACTAGAATAGTGCAGATTTGAATGGCCTCATAAGAAGAACACGTTAGACTAACATTCAACGATACTTACAACTAATTTACCACACATTGATCAACAGGACGCCGTTGAACTTCAACTGGTCAACATATCACCCGTACTAGAATAGTGCAGATTTGAATGGCCTCATAAGAAGAACACGTTAGACTAACATTCAACGATACTTACAACTAATGTACCACACATTGATCAACAGGACGCCGTTGAACTTCAACTGGTCAACATATCACCCTTTTCAAGGCCGACCTTAATGCGCAACGCTGACGTTTCAGAAAAGGGTCACTAATTTATCTAAACACAACTAACCCTTAATTATAGTTGAAGTTATTTGCGACGCAGCTGGCCCTAGCACTGCGGGCGCTCAGCACTCATCCACTTAATGGTAATTAGTGTACTAAACAAACAATACCGTCGTTACAGCCAGGAAAATGTGGGGAATATCAGTGCGGGGCCGGATGAGAGTAGCAGATTATTCCTTTTATACTCGTTACGCTTGCGTCAACGTGTTAAGTGAGAATGAAGTTTACAAATTGAACATTTTAATCGTTATTCATTATTCAATTCATGGTCGTAGTTGGTTTCTGTGTTGAAGAGGTATGCTTATTTTTGCATGATCTTGCAAAAGGACCATCAGGCGAGAGCGAGAGAGAGCTCTTTTCTTTCAGTTTCAGCCCGCTACCATCCAGCGGGAAACTGAACAAGTATTAGATTCTCCTTGCATGTCTGCTTGGAAACCAGCGAGGGAGACAAATCAATCATGTGTAGGCTTTGTTCTGCAGGCACTTTGAAATAAAGCTACGGGTATGGTCAAGTGCCGCGCTTTTTTGTACCCCGGAGCTATAAGTTAGTGGGATCGTGTAGAATAGTTTCGGAGAGCCCGTCCATCAAGAAAGCTGGTCATATCGGTGATAGGAAGAAATATGTATCGAAAAAATTAAAAATAAATAAGTAAGTTATTATTATTTTTATTATTATTATTATTATTACGCAAATTGCGGAGGTCGCAGCTTAAGGTCTTAAAAAAAACCGAAAATGAATTTCAAGCTTATTGAAAAGTTAAAATGGTTACAATTAAACTTAATGAATGCTACTGGCCTGTCTACGGACAATGCGAGTCCGAAGATGCGAGCCTTGTGGCTGGCTTCAAAGCTTCATGAGGTAAAGGTGCTGAATCGGCGTCCCCCGCGTCAATGTGCCGTGTACGTCATTGCATAGTTTCTAGTGTTGCAATGCTGTCTCAGCGTTCACGACGCCAATGTATGTGTGTGGTAAAATTCCTATTGCATATCGGCATATTACATAGAACTAGGTTACATAACACGCATGACGTTCGTTTATTTATTTTGTTTCTTTATTAATTTTTTTTTCAAAATAGAGGTAAAAGTCGAATACAAATTTTGATTAAAATCGTTACTTCAAACAGACGTATAATACAATACTACTTGATCGTCGTCATAGATGTATTCTGTCTATGGTCAGACAGAAAGAACCATACTATTATTCATTGCATCAAAGCCGTTATTAATTCCAGAATGAAAGAAAGGATAACCGTTTCTCACACGTGAATATCCTTGTCGCATTCTATATTCACGCACGCTTATAGTTTTCATTTTAAATTGACAATCATTAATTATTTATTATGTAGCTTCATTTTCAAAATAATCTGTAAGCACGCGGTCGTAATCTCTCAATAACAAAAATCAATTCCTGTCATGTCACTGTTACGTTTGCAATAAAAAAAAATATAATAGTAAGATCTAATTAATAAATAGCATGAGCTATAAATAGCTGAAGCAGACTGCAAAGTTTACTGTGGCTTTCATAGTTATGAGAGACTCGGGAACGATTTACCCGGGGCGCTAGTTCTTAATAGTCAACCTACCTACTCCATCAATCATATCAAAAAGGGAAAAGTAGTGAAGACTCGATTATTATATTCATACGTTACACATATACAATATTTGTTTGTGTATCGTTATGAAGATTTTGATTCCTTGGACTGAGCAAGTTTGCAATGAGAAGTTCTTTAAAAGAGTGCAAAGAGAAAAAGAGGTGGTGGGACATCGTGAGGTGTACCTCACGATGTCCCACCACCTTTTTTTTCTTTACCGTGAGGCATCGAAATCTGTCCCGCTAATGCTACATGAGAATCACGACCGCTCTGTAAAGAGTGTAACAACTAAGAAATGTAATTAATTTTATTATGTTTATATTCATTATCTATCTGCTAATGATAAAATACATACTATACTAGCATACTATATTACACTAGCTAAAAATATTAACTAGCCAGGATCACTCCATTGTACACTTGTTGCTGAACACTGAATAATATTTGTAAAATAATATATTACACTAGCGACCCGCCCTCGCTTCGCTTCGGAAACTGTAATTTATTACTGATTTCTCCACTATTTAATGGATGTTATTATACATATAAACCTCCCTCTTCAATCACTCTATCTATTAAAAAAAAACGCATCAAAATCCGTTGCGTAGTTTTAAAGATTTAAGCATACATAGGGACAGACAGATAGATATAGGGACAGAGAAAGCGACTTTGTTTTATACTGTGTAGTGATGTACCAGTATATGTTTGCCTTTGTGGTCTCTGTCTAGAATAATAACATACCATCTCTTCTCGTGGGTATCGTAAAGAACTGGGATTTATGCCCTGAAACAGTGATACTACCGATTTGAAGTGTGGGACAGACGTTATACAATATAATTGAGACTTCTTGACTTATAATGGCGACGCGGCAATGTCTATGCACTTATCAATAAGCAAAGAATTCATTTCAATTCTGGTTCTATATAACTTTAAATTTGTTACGAACGAATAAATATCAACAGTGTAAATTACACTACCCATTTTGAGACAAAATTCACAGAATTCAAGTTTCAATTCTATAGCAAATGTCCCATAGACACAGCACGCTAAGTTTCTCGCCGGATCTTCTCAATGAATCGCGTTTCCAATCCGGTGGTAGATTCTGCGAAGCATTGCCCTTGCTAGAGCCAGTGCTAGCAACACTCCCGGTTTGAGCTCCGTGAGCTCATCTATTAGCTCAGTGAATCTAGAATAAACCCTCGGCGTTACTGAATAGGTAGGAAAAAAAATTTATAGCAAAAGGCTACCCCACCGATTAAACCTAAACGCATAACATTTGAAATAGAAGGGATGGCGATATCTCTGCCTGTGCGGGCTCACAAGACATCCTACCACAAATAAATCTCACATAATATCATGATCATATCATAATCAAACATAATAGCAACAATATTAAAATTAATTGACAAAATAAGGTATCAGTTACATTAAAAACGATAAACACAAAAAACATATTATAATTTTCCACCTAAAAATTGCTATGAAACGCCAAGAGATCATAAATAAATTAAACTCCTTTTGAATTCCGACCGAATTCTAAGTTCCTATTTTCATAAAACTTCCGCTGACGTTCGAAATCCGTGCACAAGTGGTTCAGAATAACTGTTACTATGAAAGGGTTTAATGCAAGCCTGGACAATGGCTCTCTGAGGACGAATTTCGCAAAAGGCAATGATCGCGCAGCTATCGGATTACGCCCAATATGAGAGGAAACTGTTGTTTTATGATAAGGCTATTTTTGAAAATGCTTTTTGATAGTTATCCATTATTATTTTGGTCTTGAATAAAAACATGTCATTGATATATCATCAAAATTAAAACCAGCGACACTAATCACTATCTAATTGTACTGTTGCAATTAACATAAAGTATTTCCATTTAGAGGTCAAACACCCTTAATATCAAATAAAATTTGCAATAATTGAAGTCTAGTTTAAAAAGCTTATTACAAAGGTGTGTTTATATACATACGTGTATTATTTTAACTTTTCTTTCTATTAAGGTAATGGTTGTTTGATATTCGCTAAGCATTGTGTATGTAATGAAAACCACAGCTCTTTTCCACCACAACAGTTCCTCGGCGTATGTAGGTACTAAGGGATAGAGCTAACAAGAGTAAGATTCTCAAATTGTTATTTTAAAGCATACTTTATTTTAATTGTTAATATGGGTGGACGAGATGACGGCCCACCTGATATTAAGTGGTAACCGGTGCCCATAGACATGAGCATTGTAAATGCCACCGCCAACTTTGAGACATGTTTGTTTTTTACAGTACAACAGCTGACCCACTCTTCAAATCGAAACGCATTAGTTTTATTTATTTATTGCGTAGATGGGTGGACGATCTCACAGCCCACCTGGTGTTAAGTAGTTACCGGAACCCATAGACATCTAAAACGTAAATGCGTCACCAACCTTGAGATATAAGTTCTAAAGTCTCAAGTATAGTTACAACAGCTGCCCCACCCTTCAAACCAAAAAGCATTACTGCTTTACGGCAGAAATAGGCAGGGCGGTGGTACCTAACCGTGCAGACTCGCAAGAAGTCTTACCACTAGTAATAACCGTCACCATATAGTTAAAAAATAGAAATAAATATAGTTTCTTTAAACCGTTAGAGTATCAGCAGTCTAATGACGTAGTACCCATAAAACTTCTAGACTATGCGTTATGAGGCAGCCATATTCGTTTTTGTCAGTATCAAAACAAGCGAAGTGCTTAATCTCTGTGAACTTAATCAATCTCGAACTGACAAAGTTTGCATAATATCGACGCGGTCTCATCGCTACTTCTCAGTTGCAAATTACTCATCCGATCTTGAACACTAAGAAAACTTTCTTCGAATATAAATTGAATTGCTAATTCGTTGCTAACCCCTACCGTTCCTAATTCTGACAAGCGCTCTATACTGCTCGTGGAAACACGTTTTTTCGCAATTTTTATAACCCTTAAAATAATTTCAAATATTTGCAAATATTAAGTGCGCTGCATGACGCCGTGGACAGGGGAAAGTGGAAAAACATCTTAAGATTGAAGCTCATGGGTGATGGTGGTCACGACCCTCAGACATGAGGAACACGATTCGAGGAGGGAAAGAAGTGCTTCTATTTTTGCTAACGGAGCAACACCGCTAATATAAATGACATTAGCGTTCAACACAAGTGTTATACCTAGTCTTGCCATAAATACAGAGACAAAGGAAAAAAATAATTCTATTGCAAATAACATTTATTACTTTTACAGTGTGTTAGTTTAATACATAAATATAAAACAATTTAAAGTATAAAAAGCTTATTCGAAGTGGTCTCCATTGACTGCAATACAGTCCTTTAAGCGTTGAGGCCAGTTATCAATAGAAGCACGCACTCTTTCCATGGAAAAAATTTTCACTACCAATCGTACGGATTGTTTTAGGGACTCCAAATTATCATGGCGTTTAGAGCAAGCCGTACTCTCTAAAACTGACCATAAATCATAATCCAGCGGATTAAGATCGGGACTAGACGACGGCTAGTCTTCAGCTCTGATGAAGTCTGAAACGTTCGTTTCCAACCAAGACTGGGTAGACCGAGCTTTATGACCTGGCGCCGTCTTGCTGGAAGGATCATTCTTGATTATTGAACATAATGATTATTGAACATTGGACCTTCTCAAGAATGGTATCTTGATACACTTGTGCCGATGTTTTGATACCTTTTTCACAAAAGTATGGCTCAGTCACTCCTTCATAGCTAATACTCCACCAAACCATCGCTGAAGTTGGATAGTGCCCACGTTGCACTCTGTCGACTAATTGGGAAGCTTCCTTTTAGCTTTGAGCATAAATACGGTAATTTTCTTTGTTAAAATGTTGCTCAATTGTAAAAAATTTCTCATCCGTAAACAAAAATTTTCTATGACCTCCCTTTGCGTACCGCTTCAGTAGTTGTTTCGATTTTACTACCCTATTCTCTTTTAAATTATCAGTTAAGAAATGACCAGTATGTCTCTAATAGGCTGCAAGTCCTAAGTTATCTTTTAAAATACGCGATATGGCTCTAGGTGCTATATTCATCTCCCGAGATAAAATCTTTTACTTTCGGACAGGATTCCTTCGAATTCTTTCCCTTACTGCTTTGACCACCTTTTTCGTACGAACACTACGTGGACGGCCAAATTTTTTTCTGTCACAAACAGAGGAGTTCTCATTGCACATATTAATAGCCCGGTACACAAACATTTTACTAATACCAAGCGTATGGAGAGTTTTAAAAATTGCATTTGGCTCCATACCTACTTTGTGTAATGCAATCACAGCGATTCGGTTCTCTTTATCACCCCACTCCATTTTAATGTCGCAAAATATTGCACAATGTATTGGCGCCAAAATGAGAAAACTCAATGAGCAATCATACAAATATGACAGAGTCCAAATGTAATATTTTGTTTATTTTTAATTGTAACAGTATTTATTTGCCAGACTAAGTATATCTGAAATTCATAGTAGTATTAATTGCTTACAGCTTAGCGTACCGTACATAAATACATAAATATATTCCAATTCTTTAAATTTTTGAAAAGTGGACGTTCAAAAAGCAAAGTTTTTCAGATCATGTGCGGAGACCTTATCGATTTTGACTTCGCCCGAACTCGGCGTCCAGGTTACGTTTATTTAATTTTAATTCATTAAACTCATTGAGTTGTGCCTTCCTTTGGTATTCAAGATAATTTCGTTTTAATTATTTTACAAATGAAGTCACGAAACGATCCAGTCTCATTTTATGTTAGCGAAATGTTAAATCAACAAAGTTCGAAGGCTTGTTTTAAGGCTTGTAAAAAAGAAACATAATATGCGAATTTAAGTAAGAAGCCAAGCCTATGGAACAGTTAAAAATGCCTTTTCCACGCAACAATAGTTACAATTCACTCGTTCGTTAATGTATTCAATAAAATGCTTAGTAACATACGCTAAGTTGAGAACAAATGAATTTGATGAGACTTCGTCCGCGTGGAATAGTTAACAAATAATGCTTTATTTTAGAAAAAAATTGGTCAGCATAAAAAACGTTATAGTGAGGCAACCTTAACATTTAGACAATTGCTGTCGCGGATTTTTTTTAGATCTTTTAAAGGAGAACAATTCTCTCATACATTATTTTAGCGAAACTTTAACCGTTTCCGCAGCGCACGCAGCCGAATCTCTCAAAAAAGAAAAAAACCCGATTTTGCAACATTCTTCTTTATTGGTGCTCCGTTTGTATTGGTCTTAGCGTGATGTTATATAGCCTATAGCCTTTCTCGATAAATGGACTATATAACACTGAAATTTGAATTTTTCAATTCCGACCAGTAGTTCCTGAGATTAGCGCGTTCAAACAAACAAACTCTTCAGCTTTACAATATTAGTATACATAACATTAAGAACTAACTTAAGCTAACGATTCTACTTTATATTTCAGAATAATATAATCGAAGTTTTCGTTGGCACATCTCTTAACATCAGCCGAGTTCTCTGTATATTGGTATTATGTGACACCCTTAGCGACAATGACTAAGTCTGAAAAGTTCGCAAAAATTCTACATGCGACTTCGGGGACACTCGACAGGGCCAAAGATTTCACAGCGCATTTTTGGGTGAAAGTCATTTTCAGTGGGAGTATATTCTGTATGCGTATTATATTTTATATTAAAAATATATACATAGGTATTAAAGTATTTTAAGGACTTTCGAACTCAAGATAGAACCAGTCATCACTATGAAACGCAGCAGCTAGACGAGCGAGATGAATGGGCAGGTGTAGAATAGGATAAATGCGGCATAACTACTGAGCACGCAGCTTTTTATCTCTTTATTTTTCCTACCTATGCTGATAGCCTTGAGAGGCTATTTCAGCTTTACCCTAGCGTGTAGGCGAGGTCTCGGGGATCAAATCGGAGGTGTTGCTAACACTGGCCCTAGCAAGAGCAGTGCTTCGCAGAATCTACCATCAGATCGGAAGCGCGACCTACTTAGAAGATCCGGTGAGAAATTCAACGGGCTGTGTCTATGAGTTAATTTACTCGTCGAGCCCTTCGTCACAAACGACGGGTTCGATGAGGACGGTGACTGGTGCTTGAGGTACCTAAAAGCACCATTAATGGATCGGGAGGATCCGTAATTAGGGCGACACCGACTGTTTACTATTCGGTCCACAGGATCGGGTATGTAGTTTCCGGCGGCCACGACAAGAGGGTTTTCGTGTCGTGCCGCCTTCTCAAAGTGTACACGCAACGCACCAGGCAAATGAATTTAACATAGATGTGTAATCGTAAGAGAGCGCGATATAAACACGCGCTAATTCTGGATGAAGTCAACAGTGATGATGACGTTTTACTGATTGTACGCGTGGCAGTAGAGGATGCGACCATTCTAAAATCTGCGGCTTAGAACCCACCACAATCCAGAGGATCTACCGGACGTGAATAAGAGATGACTGTAGAGCTACTTACTGGTGGACGCATCTGTAAGCCCATACGGTAAGTACTTGTCTATTAAAGCCACGAAACATTGATGAATTCCGTTGAAGGGTGAGACCCCCGTTATATGTATAATAAAATTGAAATATACATACATGTTCGTCTGTCTGCAAACGAAATAAAAATGTCCGTCGTTTGAAATCGTCGTGGCCTAAAGGATAAGACGTCCGGTGCATTCGTATCGAGCGATGCACCGGTGTTCGAATCTCGCTGGCGGGTACCAATTTTTCTAATGAAATACGTACTCAACAAATGTTCACGATTGACTTCCACGGTAAGCGAATAACATCGTGCAGTAAAAATCAAACCTGCAAAATTATAATTTGCGTAATTACTGGTGGTAGGACCTCTTGTGAGTCCGCACGGGTAGGTACCACCGCCCCGCCTATTTCTGCCGTGAAGCAGTAATGCGTTTCGGTTTGAAGGGTGGGGCAGCCGTTGTGACTAAACTGAGACCTTAGAACTATATCTCAAGGTGTGTGGTAAATTTACGTTGTAGACGTCTATGGGCTCCAGTAACCACTTAACACCAGGTGGGCTGTGAGCTCGTCCACACATCTAAGCAATAAAAAAAAATTAAAAAAAAAAGTCCAAAGTGGGTGGCAACATCCACATTATAATGTATAGGCTCCGGTAACCACTTAACACCATTGCACCACGGCTCGTTCACCCATCTACGTAATAAAATAAAAAGCACCATCTCCGCATCATCCATTCATAATAGCAACTTATTTACCTCATTTTTAAGCGCATTAATTGTCAGATGGAGCCCTCGAAAATCGAACCACTCTTATACATATTAAATTTCTTTGGTCTCCAAGTGGATGTAAATACGTTGTCTTGTATACGGACAACCGAGACCATTAATTAATATAATGTTATTTCAAAATAAACTGAACGTAGCTTTATGATTATTCGTTATCATTGCCTTCTAGGAGGGATAATTTGTGTGATGACGTGCGAGGGGAGATGAATAGACGACGAATGGAGTGGCCCTTTGAGCCTGCGGCGCCTGACCCGCCTCAAAGGTGTGCTCTGCTTAATGGCTCGTGTCGATGTGTCGTGTTATCCTGTCCTGTTCACTCGACTACACTAAAAAGGCGATAGTTCACACCGCTTACCGCGAGCCTTTCGTATACATGCTCAAGTTTGCATGCACCCAAAGTTGCTGAATCAATAGTTTGAATAAATAAATTAAGTTAACCGCAACATACCTGCTATATTTTTATATTTTCCAGAATTTCTGTAAATTAAACGGTTGTCTGGAAGAGATCGCTTTTAGCGATAAGACCGCCTATTGTACAAATGTGTCTGCTTTTGACTGTTTTTTTGAATGTAAATTGTGTTGGTGTGCAATAAAATGTATCTCTCTCTCTCTCTCTCTCTCTCTCTCTCTCTAAGTTATAATTTATTTATATAAATTAAAAATTTTCCGCGGCTTTAGCAGATCGTAGACATATTTAAAATTACTTACTTATATAAAATTACTAAAAAACTGTCTTTCAATTAGTTAATCTATATCAAATACAATTTCCGTGTTCATGAACCGGTCGCTCGTGATCAAAAGTCCGTAAAAGTAATTATATACATATTTAATTTCATAAAATAACTTATTAGTCTCTCTCTAGCTCTCACAAAAGTTTTGTTTTTTATTCCTCCGGGTAATAAATGCGACAGATCCAAATTTCAGTGACACATGTGCCTTATCGTTACTAAAAAACAAAAGTGAGAGGCAGATGTTTAATTGGCTTCATTATTCATTATATAGTGTTTTATACTTAAATGCTAAAATGTAATTTAAGCTTTTTTGTTAATTTTACTGATGGTGAGATACACTGTGTACATATAAACCAAACGAGTAGGTCACGCCATCATGTTTATTTATTGCTGCCATGATGTAATCATACATTTCGGTCTGGAGGCTTAAATAGTCGACATATTATTAGGGCTCGATAGTCATGTCATTGTAATGTCTATAGTTCTAAAGTCTGCATACGTTATGAAAAGAAAATCATTACTTTTTGTAAAGTGCTCAAGTAATATCTAACATTCAGATTGTTCGTTATTTATTTGCTTAAATTACATGAATACACAGGTTACAACTCAGCATAAAATTTAAAATAATCGTAACAATAAATCAAAATATCTACTGTCAAAACATGATCGCGCAATATATTTATCGTTGCGTAAATAAGATCCTTTCATAAATAAAAGATTCCGTGACTTGCACGTCTCCAACGAGTAAACAATGAATCGTTGTAATATGACAAGTTCGCGCCGCGGTAGATTGGGTGCGAAAGATCAACAGCCGCTCTGGAAATACCTCGGTCGTCATGAGTTCCCTCGCAGTAATGTGTGCTCTCAAATATTACATGCCACTTGTGAAGGAGTTTCAGTACCGCAATCGTAAACGAATGAAGGGTGTAAAGGGACTGTGCTGAAGCAGGAATAAGCTATAAGCTAAAATATAAGTAAAACAGTATTTACGACAACAAAAAATTAGAAATGCGACTACCCTGTCGACTAACCAGTACTACTCGAAGTGTTGTATACTTACATACGCGATAAACGTAAATGTAATCATACATTTAAAAGTGGAATAAAGAAACTCATATATTAAATACAGTATCGACGATAAATATTGCATTACAAAATCAAACATTTAGAAAGAGATAATTTGGCTTTCGACTTCATAAAATCTTATCTTTGTCGCATATCAAATTCTTTTAGGTACCTTGCCAATTTGACTGGCGTGGACCAATATTCTTTTGATGCTAACGTTAAAAGTAGCTGATTTCTCAGCAATAGATAAATTATCGTCATCTTCCACTATCCGCTAATAATTTGTTGTTGTTGACTTTAGTGTTCGGGTTTCATCTTTAGATCAAAATTTTCATATCCAAAGCCTTCAAATCAATAACGTACCGTGCGTGCGTTAGTAGTATTCACTTAGCCGTTTATGCAGCATTGCTACGCGACGAAACTCGCGTTCCATAATTGGTCGTAATTTTTTTTGTCCGTAATGATGAAAGAGATGCAAATGTAGCGAAAACAAAACATTAATCAATAAACAAATGACTGAATATGAAAATAGATTACATTTCATTCCATTTTTTAAATAAAATTCAGTTGGATTTAGAAGTTATTACATAAATTACGTTTCAAATAGCCAGTATTGTAAAACGCCAACTTCATACTTAGAGACCTCTTTTTTATACAATTTAAAGTTTTATCCTTTGTCTCAGAAAGGGCAACTGTATTTTTGCTGTTATGTTAATGGGTCTCGATAAGCTGTTTAAAACAGGTGAGACATCTAGGAATAATTAAAACTATGAAACTTAAAAAAAAGGGTGCGTGTACTTATGTACGCGCGTAAGAAGTTATATTTTATTTTATTAACTTTATTTCTTTTTTTTAAATATTAAATAATTAATAATAAATATTTAACGTTAAAATTTTTATTATATTTAGTATGAATTATATTAAATAATAATTTTGTCATTTATGTTACTAAAAAATGAATGCTAATAACACTTTTTTTACGAGTGTACATACGTGAAAGTTCCCCTGCGGCTGTATTCAGACTCGCCAAGTTACGTCGGTCGTATTGTAATGAGCGATTTAGTGGGCAACTTCATTTCTGTTAATTTTGTGTCACGGTGCACGCGCATCGTAAAATTTCACTCTCATAAATTTTTCATAACGCGCCTAAAGAAGTATAACTTCAAAAAGCCGTACCATAAACCGTAAAAGTTTTAATTTTGTTTTAATTTTAATAGCTAATAATTTTTAGTTTAAATTTTTATTGCTACCTTTATGTACATATCTGTATTAGATTCCCTGTCGCAGTCAGGATGTACGTTATACATCACATTAAATAAACTGATGGAGTGGACACATTATTATTTAAATACACGATACATCTACTAACACAATTCAATTACAAAACAATTTATCTTTATTGGAATGAAGTAAAGTCCCACCCATTGTGTAAAACTTGAACGACGTTTTAATTACATTCAATTGTAAATACTGTTTACTTTCCTTCATTGTGTTCGGGGCTTAATATTCCTAAACATTTCCTATCATTCCAAGATCCCGACCCTTCTTTGGCAGTACTCGCAAACAGTAGCGGATTAATTAAATAATTTTGATCTCGCAAACGTATTTAGTGCTTAATTAAGTAAGCCTAATGATCATAGAAGCTGCGAAAATAAGCGGAAAAGTTTTAAATAACTGAATATATTTTTGATCTCAGTTACATTGTAATGTTTGTATAATTGTCTGCAATGTTTAATGATAGTTTAGAGTTTTGAATAAAAAAAATATATTTATAATGGTAATTACGGTGTTTAAATAAGAAAAGACGAAATTGCGTTTCTTCTAAACAACAAGAAACAACATTTAATGCCCTTTCTTCAATAATTCTTTAACACACATTTCACAACGTCCATTAACCGAAAAATTATTTAAACAACTATCAATTGTCATATGACAGATTGACATTCAATCATTCATTACATCTCCCCCGCTGAAAAGACAATTGTAAGAGGCAGTGAATGGTTTTACAATTGTTTATCATATCAGATAGACACTGGAGACAACTTTGTTATATGGTAGAGGTTTGATTCTGCTTTTTTGTGTCCGGTGTCAACTTCATAGATTGATTCTGAAATCTTCTTTAGTATTTTGTATGGCCCTGTTTTCAATTCATCCATTTTCTTCCTGTTTAGTTTATTTCCATTCTCCACATAAACACTATCTCCTTCTTCCAATTTATACCCTTCTCTGTACTGGTCAAATATATTTTTATTATAATTGTGAGATTTTATTGTGTTTTCTAAGGCTAATTTTCGATCTCTTCTCAAATCTTCTGTTGTACAACTTGTTTTCAATTGTAGTGGTAGAATACTCACATTTTCACCCTCTAGAAGGTACCTGGGAGCAAACTTTGTAACTGTGTGTTCTGTTTCATTATATTTTTCTACGCATTCTTGTGCAATTGTTGTCCAAGATATCTTCTTATCGCTTTCGTTTATTTTACATCTTATCTTATTTGTTAGTGTTTGATTTAATCTTTCGTTAAGCCCATTCGAAAAAGGCGCATCAACAGCTGTGAAAACTATTTTGATATTATTATTCTTTAGAAATTCTTTAAATTCTTTTGAATTTATGCCAGGGTATTGGTCTGATAATACCATATTAACGTCATAATTTTTTGTTACCTTTTGCATTAGCTTAATGAAATCATTGGAGCCTTGAGTTTTTGATGTACAAATATAGGCATACCGTGTGAAATGATCCACTAGAAGATGCAAATACCTTTTGGTTGATCGGGATCCTCCAAAGCCCCCAATAGTATCGATGGATACAATTTCAAACGGGTGTGTGGCTGGTCCCAAATGTGACATTAAACCATATTTCGACTTCCTCCTGGACTTGTTTTTAATGCAGGTTTCACACGCATCACACATTTTATTAATGTTTGCTGTAATATTTTTGGCTGAAAAGAATGGTGTTATTTTATTTGTCATCTGGGTTCTTCCAATGTGACAGTATGTGTCATGGACTTTTTTTATTAGAGCTTTGCTAAGTTTTTCTGACAGTATAATCTTATTTCTTCTTTTATTTTTCTTGTAATAAACTTCATTTTCTAATATGTGCTTATTCTTTTCTTTTTGTAGGTCTGGATTTGTTAGCTGGTCATTCTTTATTTCTTGTAGGTCGATTAAATTTACGACCTTTAAAAAATCGTCGTTATTATCATTTGCTTCTAAGACTGGATTTCGGCTTAAGCAGTCCGCTTCTTGATTTGATTTTCCTGGGTTGTATTTAATTTCAAAATTATATTGTGATAGATAATATGTTAAATCACCTAGTTCCTCATCAGTTCGAGCTTTAATGTTCATATTTTCCAGGGGTTTATGATCTGTGTATACCATAAATTCTTTTCCCATAAGCCAATGTTGCCAGTATTTGACTGCTTCTTTTATCGCCAGACATTCTAAGTATATTGCCTTCTTCTTTTTCTGTGCTTCTGTTAATTTCTTCGAAAAATAAGCAACCGGTTTACTCACGCCGTTTTCATCGTCTTGTTTCAACACTGCTCCAACTCCTTTGATACTAGCATCTGTGTAAATTCTTATCGGTGAATCTGGGTCAAATATTTTTAGGATTGGTTCTGAGCAAAGCAATGCTCTAATTTTATCAAATGCTTCCTGGCATTCTGCCGTCCATACAAATTTCACATCTTTCCTTAATAAGTTATGTAATGGATCGAGGATAATTGCACTATGTGGTACAAACTTATGATGAAAATTTACTTTTCCCAAAAACTGCCGTATATTTTTCCTTGTTTCTGGAATTGGGAAGCTTTTGACAGCAGTTAAATAATCTTTCAGAGGTCTAACTGAATTGTCTTCTATTATATGACCCAAGTATTTAGCATGGTGACTTGCAAATGTACATTTTGAAAACTTCAGTCTAAACCCTTCCTTTTGTATTGCTTCCAGTAGTCTCGATATGTGTTGTATATGTTCCTCAAAAGTTTTAGAAAAAATTAAGATGTCGTCAATAAAGTTTACTGCAAAGTTAGATAGTCTGTGTTTTCTTATAATATTGCTCAATATTCTTTGGAAAATCGCTGGTGCAGTCTTTAACCCAAATGGGAGACAAGTCCATTGAAAATGTCCTTCTTGTGTCACAAAAGCAGTCTTATGTCTATCTTGAATTTTCAATGGGATCGACCAAAATGCTGAGTTTATGTCTAATGTAGAATAATACTTACAGTTTACTGTTTTGGTCATTAAATCCTCTATAAGTGGGAAAGGTTGTGATTGTGGAACTACTATTTTGTTTAAATCTCTGAAATCTATGCATAATCTTGTTTTTTTATCATCTTCTTTCTTATATGCTAGAGTTACAGGAGCAGCAAACGGGCTGTAAGATTCCTCTATCAAATTTTTCTGTAGTAACTTCGATATTTGACTTTCAATTTCTGTTCTGTCTTCAATTGTGCATCTGTACGGACGCTTATAGCAGTATTTATCTACCATCAAGTCTATATGGGCTTCATAATCCTGCACAGAGCCAACATCATATTTGTCCTTAGCAAAAACAGATTTGTATTTATCTACTAACTTCTCAATTTTTGATTGCTGATATAAATCTAGATGATTTACAGACATTTGAAATTCATCAATGTTTACATGTTCATTGAAATTAATTTCACACAATTTGTTGGTATTTATAGTAGTACCCTTTTTTACTATCTCAGAGTATAGTTCCATCTCTATCTTCTCTTTCTCTTCTATTCTCTCTTTAAATGTTTGTTCTTTATTTTTGTCACCTAGTACATCAGGAATTCCGACATTTGTTACATTATTCTCATTAGAACAATGTTCATTTGAGATTATTCTTTTCTTTTCGGGATATTGTATGATGTTAAGTTCTTCATTTTGTATTAATTTGAATTTTTTTATACAATCCAAACCAATTAAGAAGTCATAGTTAAAATTTTCATTATCCACCACAAAAATATCCATATTTCTTTCAATATTGTAGATTTTTATTTTTAGCGTTACCATACCTTTCGTTTTTTTCTCACCATTAATAGTTTTTAAGTTTACAACTTGCATATCATTTGTCTTCTGTTTCTCTTGTATTTTCAATAATCTTGCATTAATTAAAGAAACATTAGATCCAGAGTCATAGATTCCAGAAACCTTCAAAGTGTCATTTATTTGTAAACTTATTTTTATTAATGGTGGTATTTCTAGTTTTTTGGGTTTTTCTCATTCAGTTCTATTTCCAATTCTGAATTATTTACTGTTTTTACCACAGCTTTTTTATTTTTTTCTTTGAACCAACAGCTGTCCTCTGGGTGGAACCGTTTCCCTTTTTTCTCATTTAAACAGATTGGGCATGGTTTCTTTTCATCAATATTTTTCCCTTTATTATCTAAATTATATGAGCTGTTCATTTTTTCATATTTATTTTTCATCACCAGATGTTCCAATTTTCTTATCTCATTGTAAAGGTCTTCCGTTCTTTGTAATGTTTCTTTGTCAATCTTGTCCGCCACATAATTGGGTAAACCAAATGCTATGAGATCAATAATTGTTCCGGTATCCATTGTCTTCCTGACTTCCAACAATAATTTCTCCTTCTTTAAAGCATACTCAAGTAAGGATCCCGATTGATATTTAAAGGCAAGAGCATATCTAGTGGAGGACCATCCTTTGTTCGCAAATGTCTCACAAAAAATTTTCTCCCATTTGCTCCATTCTGATTGTACTGTAAGCTTCATCAGCATACAACTGTACCAATCTACACTAACATTTTCTAAGAAGTTCTTCAAAATTTCAATTTTTTGTTTATCCTCGTTTATTTGAAAACGTTCACATTCTTTATTAAAATCTTTGATCCACTGTAATGCATTTGAATTACGGCCGTTGAATTTTTCTATAATAAAATCCTTTGCAATTTTCCCTAAATTTTGTTTTCCTGGTTTCTGCTGTTTTTGTTCTTGTAGTTTTTCTAACAGTTTTTCAAGCATGTGATTAGAATCACTAGATGTCGATTCATAACTAACAGGTTGTTCTGAAATCTCTTCCAAATAACAATCATTGAATTGCAAATTTTGTTCTTCATCCAAATATGTTTTTGAAATTTCCTCCGTCACAGTTATCCATATTTTCCTCGTTTGATGCCTTTTTACTAAAGAGTTTTTTACTCTGGTGTAGTTATGAGTAGTTGTGATCACCTTATGAAGATTTACGGGTTGATATTCGACTGGAATTCCAAAAACTTGTCCACTTGGTGTAGCAATGGAAGTTATGCATATGACGTTTGTTTTTCCATCCGCCATTGATTTCATTGTAAAATCAAATCTTAATTTCTCCATTTTCTCAATATATTAGCAAAAATGTTGTTTTATAATGGTAATTACGGTGTTTAAATAAGAAAAGACGAAATTGCGTTTCTTCTAAACAACAAGAAACAACATTTAATGCCCTTTCTTCAATAATTCTTTAACACACATTTCACAACGTCCATTAACCGAAAAATTATTTAAACAACTATCAATTGTCATATGACAGATTGACATTCAATCATTCATTACATATTTTTTATTGCCCTTGTAGGCAGACGGGCATACGGCCCACCTGATGGTGAGTGGTTACCGTCGCCCATGGCAGAGCCAAGCTGCTGCCTACCGAAATATTTAACCCAAACGTCTAAATAAAGCTGTATTTTTTTTTGTTACTTAGATAATGTATATAAAACTGTATAATATATATTAGTCTATTTGCTTTTCACGAGTCGTAGATATACAACTAAAACTACATTACGATTTAATCGCACATTAATTATTCTCTATTTATTATTTTCCACGTACAATAATAAATTTAAATCCAATTGATAATAAAATGAATCATTAGACGTCAAAAAATGAGTTAAAAAACAAAGCGGTAAATTAAACGTAAAAATAGTTTTTATTCAAACTGCCTAGTTTAGTTTTAGTTTGTACACTTTAAATTTAGAACAACTATGTTATAAGTAGAAATTTTGGATACTAGTCAAGGGATTCCATAAAATAAATACGCCAATACAAATATAATATTAACTAAAGGTTTGGGATTAAAAAGTAATAACGAAAATAGGTTTTTCTTAAGAAATGTCCCTTTGATTGCATTTCTTCCCACCGTTTCCTGTTACGTCAATTCGAGGGTAACCCATATCACTAAGACGTTCTTCTATATTTTCTTTATAGGATATTGAAAATGTTCTCTCGTAAACTGTGTTATTAGGTTCGGGATTAAGGCTGCGATTATAAACGTTGTTTCGATATACTTTTTTTTTTATTTTCTTAGAAAAATATAATCAACATGTCGTGAGACTGGTGTTATAGAAATATTTATTATCGTAACAACTCTAGAGTTTCTGAAAAGTGGCGACTGACACTTACAAAACCATAGATATGGGCGTGGCAAATCTCGACGGTGGCGGGATGAGCTGCATATCGGGAATAATAAACTTATCTTGTATATGCATCATGTTCATGCCAACGTCGATATCATGCGGCGACCATCAATGATGCGTATGATAAAAAATAAGAATATATCCTAAAAAAAAATTTTTTATTTTTTTATTTCCTTTCTACTCAGACGACGATACCGTCCACCTGATGGCGACTAGTTACCGTCGCGCATGGACTTCAGCAATGCCAGAGGTAGAGCCAAGCCAACTACCTAAATGCCTTTACTGAATTTTTATGGCACTATTCAATCGATTTCACAGTTAACAAGCATTCACAGATGCCCATAGAAGTCACAACGTTAAAGCCGTCATCCACCTTGAAACATGAGGCCGGTGTCTCAATTGTATTTTATAACGATGTTTATTTTAAATTGGAACATAAAATTTCGCGATAGACATTGATATGATAGTGGTTAATGCACGTGCGATCACAGAATAAGCTTGGAAAATGAGTGTTTACCTTTTATCGACTAAAAGAACAAATTTCTTGCATTTACTTATACACTTAATAAACAAATCGAAACTAGTAAAAGAACCAATGCTCCTAAGAGTAGGTACTCCAAAAAAAGCAATTCACTTAGAAAATTAAAAGCTTCTAAACGGTGATATTTATTGTCTTTTACCCTTGTTTCTTAATTCTTACAACTCTTCAAACCCGATTTCACGGGTCCCCTCTTTAAAAATATTAAAGTCAATAATTTTCATTCCTTTTTTGTATTCAACAATCAAATACGTTTTTAAGTTGCCATTTCATTAAAAAAATATTTAAAAGACATTAATTCAAAAGACAAAGACAGAAATTATTTATTACGTTTGAGCTTTCTCGCGTTATGTTAAAATACCATAATTGCACTTATCTTTTAATAATCATGTCGTTTTACTGTCTCTTTTGTTGTGTTCCGGCTTTGTTCTCACGATCTCAAGTGTGTTTTAATTTACCTAGAACGTTGAAGTGGCTGTAAATCATGACGCTATAAAAACTTGGAACATACGAAACTCACATCCTCCCGTAACTTTATTACGCAACAAGCAAGGGACATAAACAGGCATAATGAAGGTCTCCACGCGTTCAAAGTAAATTGAATCGAGGTGCCAATAGTAGGAAGTCCCTCATTTCCTTGCATTTGTTGTCAGCCTGCCCTGTAGGCATTAAATTTTCTTCTACCTCCCATCGTTTCCGGGTACCTATGATGTCCGGCCCCCATTCGGGACAAAAGTGAATTAAGATTGTCCTCCGCTTTCGTTCTATTGACCTTTACTAGTTTCGGTAATAGAAAATCGAAAACGCTCGCCAGTGACCGACCGAAGGATAAATGGGCAATATTACTAATACCATAGAGTAGGTATTACATAAACAAAAAATTGGAGAAGGTAGCATATTAATCGTTAGATATGTTCCCTGGTACAACAACAACAACCTCGTCAAATATGCAATTCGAAAATAATAAGATAGGTACGCTGAATTATCAGCTATGTCAGTCTTCGCCTCCATAAACTATTTCTATGCAAATAATAATGTTGATACCTTGGTCCATGCTCCGTAAAAAAGGGACAACCCAACAAAACACATTTACAAAATATGTTACATGCTTTCGTATCAATGAACAAATCGTATTCTGGTTCGAAAATATGCAATAACTTGTTCACAACTTGTTTGCTAGTGAAACATGTTTTTGTTTAGATACTTTTTGGCTACATTGAAGCTAAAAATCTACGAGTACATGTAAGCGGACATATAGCAACATAGTTGAGCAAGGACCTAAAATAAATAGCACTGAAACATTAGTATATCAACAGCTTAATTGTAATTTTTTTTTATTGCTTAGATGGGTGGACGAGCTCACAGCCGACCTGGTGTTAGGTCGTTACTGGAGCCCATAGACATCTACAACGTAAATGCGCCACCCATCTTGAGATATAATTTCTAAGGTCTCAGTATAGTTACAACGGCTGTCCCACCCTTCAAGCCGAAACGCATTACTGCTTCACGGCAGAAATAAACAAGGTGGTACCTACCCGTGCGTCTCACAAGAGGTGCTATCACCAGTAAAAGTATTCTCGTAGATTCGTGCATTGTCATACTCTAAATCTCTAAGGACCGAAGGACATACCGAACCAGGCTCAAGGGATCCTGATAACGTTGAAAACGCTTTATAACACCATTAAATAAAGTTAATAGCCCTCTGGAAGTTTTTCGTTGTACCCCTCAGAACCATTACGTTGTGTTACGTTACGATTTATTCAGCATTTACCGACTTTCCGGCCGGGCGAAGGATTTCGCTTCATAGTATTTAGGTGTCAAATAGAGTTGTACGAGGTCGATTTAACGAAGCGATAGGGACACCCTCTCTCGGCCCAGGGTTTTAGTGATTTTTATTGAGTATTTGGCTTAAGGGTATCTCCAGAAATTAGAGTGACCGCTGTAAGTATTAGAGCTCCGCGAATAACGTTTTTATTCCGAATTGGAACGAAATGTAAAATTTAATTGAAACTAATTGAATTGAAAAGCTCATAGTTTATTTATCATTATCATAGTTAAATAAAATGTTAGTCATTAATGTCATTATTAATAAAATCAATGTGTAAACGTTGTCAATACGTCGTTTTTATTTTGGAACTCGTAAAACTATTCATATATTTTTTGATAAATCGAGCACCTATTCCCAAAGTATCTTTATTCTTTTCCAATTCTGGAAAAACATGCGCAAGGCTAGTATTTTTATGTCTAATCCTGATCATTTCTCGCCTACCGGTATACCTATCTAAAATAATATGTTAGTATCGATCCTGGTACATCAGACCGTCAATCTAACTAATCGTTTACCTATACAATAACAATCAATCGAGCTTCCCTTAATTTTCCGGGTAATAACCGGAACCGGATGGAATCCCTTCAAAGTACCTAATTAATTGGATAGAAATTTTTCCATGCGAATCACGTAGGGTTAATACCAGGTGACGTCATGATGTATAACCTGCACGGACGTGTGCCGTTTGGCTTAGACTCAACTTCCACTAACAACTTAAAGTGAAAAACATTTCCAATATGAAATAATACATAACATAGTCTAACAAACGTATGCTCTTGCTTTGTCTCTTTCGATCGCTTTTATAGGTCTATAAAAGACAACTTACTATATTTTTTATCGCTTATGTAGGTGAGCGAGCTTAGGGCTCATCTGGTCTTAAGTGGTTACCGGAGCCCATGGACAACAACAACGTAAATGCAGCCACCCACCTCGAGACATGAGCAATTCCATACAACGACTACCCCACCCTTCTAACCGGAACGCATTGCTGCTTCACGACAGAATGGTAAAACATATTTTGCAACGCAACTTTTGTTTAATTATTTATTGCCACATATATTTAACATAACAAACCAATCAGACCAAAATTTTCTATTTATCTTCAAAGAATACAACTGCAAATGTCATGATTATTGAAGATAAGAATACAATAACATTAATAATCATGTGACCTGTGACAAGTGTAGCATGTATGAGTTAATTGACTTCGCACTTTGTACAATTGATTACAAAGACCGCCTGAGCACAGTCAAACACCTTATACATTCAAGGCGAAGAACCCTAAAAACTTGGGTAAGAGAGAAATGGACCTAGCTCACCGCCAGTCGGTTATACCCAACCGTGTTCAAAACGTATAAACCAGGGTATAAATATTTATGTTTGGTGCTCAGGTTGACTGTGTGCAAACAATGGAATAAACTGCGAGGACTAAATTACTCAGATATGCCAAATATATCTTTATATTAATACGAAAATTGCGCGGACGGAGGAGTATGAAATTTCCCACACTTATAGAGAATATAGAGAAGGAATGCAGGATATTAATTTTTTTTTTTAATTATGCATAAAAAATATATTAAATCAATAAAAAAAACATTACACACACTACCATGTATTTGACACACACACAAATGCATATTATTTGTTTATTGTCAAACTTTTCTTATTGCTTAAAGTCTGTGGGTAATTTGAGAATAGAGTAATATTGTTTGTCTTTATTAATATTTGTCTAAAGTGTAGTAATATTCGCCAAATCTGTGATTATAGAAGTATAATAAATAGTCTTTGACAATAAAATCACAATAGTGTACAAACTTATAAGTTCAATTAATTATAGTCGTATTTTGACTCCCAGGGGACTACTAGTACATATAAATATACTCGAGTACTCACTACTGCGTTTAAGTATATTAAATCAGTGGCTTACATTCGTTTCACCAGTATACGTTCCAATAGAAAAAATCGATACTAATATAAAGAACTGCATTAGGCATTCAACGGATTTAGTAAGAAGTCCTTGTTTTCGAGAGTGTTTTTTTTTCGAAAATCACGCTGCGTCTCGTTAGTGGACTTTGATCCTTATGCCCGCAGCGTTCATTACAAAGTGATGGGATGTGCACTCGACAAAGTAATAGATGACCGATCGTTTTCATGCAATTTCAACATGGGTGAAAATCACCACACTCACAATTTTATTTTATTCGTGCTGACGTCGAACCTCCAGCGATCGTTAGAGTGAATTTTTGCGCGTGTCAAATAAAACCCATTTTTTCTGCGGGTGTTTTTGGAAAAACATAATCGTATCTAGTAAATTATTTTACGCTATAGAATGAACTTTTGATTCTCAAAATACAACAACAAAATTCAGTGCGACTTATTTCCTAATAATTTTTGTTTATGACTAGACCAGCATTAGATATAATTTTTATACAAAAGTAAAATCCGACCGACCACTTTGAGCCGTATTCAAAAGAAATCATGAATAAAACGCAAATTAAGAAAGTTGCCAGCAAAAATGTGTTCCCTGATTAATATTTATTTCTTATGCTAAGTTTAACATCAATCTACGTCGGAAAACATGAGCTGAGTTGTCAAAAGTTTCAACTTTTCGCGAGATCGTGTAATGAAATCGGGGGAAAGTCCGTAGCGGGCAATTTTATTTTTCGAAGTTACTAACCGAGACTCTTGTTGTAAAGGTCCTTTGTCAGCCCATTTCTCACACTGTGATTGAGACAGAGCGTTTTATATTAATTGAGAAGGACTTTCTCATTGGATACTGTCAGCAATTCGATGAAGATAGACGTTACGTTTGGCTCACTAAGCCAAGGGATCCCTGCTCAATATAACATGATTGGAAGTGAAACAAGTGAAATGATGGCAGGTGTCAAAATCAGCAACATATAGCAGAATCTTACTAGTGATAGTGCATATAGTGAGCACACACCTCTGCCTATTTCAGTAACGTATGAACGGTAACCATAAGTATAAAAATATTTAGGTGCAATCGCGTTGTGCCCCTCAGATTTAACGTGAGCCCATCTAACAGTCATGTGACTCAACTGACAAGTGTCAAGTGACTTTATGACGGAGCTTACTGTGAAGCCACATCAGTCGATACCACCACAATGCCTATGCCAGCTGCCAATTTTACCACACTGACGGTTGACAGCAATAAAATATCCTCGTAGTTTCACTGAGATTTCCTTGCACGATATATAACAAGCAAATGTCAATTTGAATCCATGATACAGGGAAATGGCTACTCGTCAAATATTTCCGTGGTAATATATACGACTTAGAATATCAACCGCTAACGAATACAAGCGAGCTGATAAGGTTTATAATAAGTGTAAACTATTTTTAATTTTTCTAAACTATTTTGACCTATCTAATCATTGGTCATCAAAAATGCATGCAAACAAAACAAGAACACCCCAACCAAAAGCTGATTTCTAAAAACGACAACGTTTTCTAAGTTTAACGGTATTTAACCAACACCGTAACTGCCTAAAAAGTTACTCTAACAAAAGAGGTCTAGGTAAATCACTGAACATTTTCGATAATGTACTGAATATTTCTTAAATTACGTATAAATAATATTTTCAACACCCTACCGTGACTGTATAAAAGGTTTTAGCCCTCTTTTCGAACCCAAGTAAGCCCACGATTTCATCCCATAAGGGTGTTCGGGGTAATATCCAAACGATCAACTATTGAGGAATATTCACTGATAAACTGTATTATATTAGCTTCCTTTGGCCACCGTCGTAGGCCAACGATATCATTCCCATGTAGGGTTGACATCAGGCAAGCGGCCGGTCGTAAAACTTACGCAAAATCCCTATATGTGGTTATGATAAATGGAAAAAGAAGACACGCTGTGCCAACCACAAATAATGTGGGAAAAATAAAAAGAAGAAGAAGAAGGAACCATGTTATTTTATTTTGAGTAACTCGATTTAAGAACTTATTATTTTTATACCAATCACCAATCTAAGCCGTTTATTAATAAATTTTTTTATTGCCTTTGTAGGCAGACGGGCATACGGCCCACCTGATGGTGAGTGGTTACCATCGCCCATGGACTTCAGCAATGCCAGGGGCAGAGCCAAGCCGCTGCCTACCGCTTAATACTCTCCACAAGCCTCGTTTGAAGAAGGACATGTCATAGCGCTCGGGAAACACCGTGGAGGGGAGCTCATTCCATAGCCGGATGGTACGTGGCAAAAAAGACCTCTGGAAACGCACTGTGGATGACCACAGTGGCTCCAGGTAGTATGGATGAACTCTACTCCGGTGGCGGGCGGTGCGATGGTAAAAACGAGATGCTGGTATCATCTCGAACAATTCCTCAGAGCACTCCCCATGGAACATACGGTACAAAATACAGAGGAAACCGAAGTCTCTCCGCAGACCCAGAGGTTCCAAACGATCCGAGAGAATATATAGAAATATTTTAATATGTACATCTGATGATTTTTTACCTCAAACGTCAAAACTCGAGTTGTTGTCCAAATTTCTTATTCATGATTAATTCCTTGAAATGGGATTAGATCTGATAGGATTTGATTCTCGGTCGATTCTCTCCAAAAACTATCAAGTCTTTGGTCAAAACTTTATAAGTTGATTTAAATTATTTCCGTGCAAAGTGTATTAATCAAATAAAATAAAAGATTGTATCATATAAAAGTTTTAATTATAATCACATAAAGTACATACCTCTAATATTCCAAAAGGTGTTGAAAACACGTGATCATTTTCAATAAAGTTGAATTGTATTTTCAATGGTATTATTCTAGTAGAAATGAATGTAATGGCAAAAAAATAAGGTTATTTTTAATTACAGTTGCAAATGTAAATCACAGAATAAGCGCTATACATTATGATAAAGCAAAACACGTTGACAGCGTTGCAAATATAACAATTTATAGCCTGTATCGCTTGCATTCACTTATTATTGCATTAAACTATTATTCACAGAAGCTTAACTGACTTACAAAATCAGATTCATTCGTTTGTAGTATTTTCATACAACTATCTATGTTTTTAACCATTAAGTTATAGAGATTTAATGTACAAAGACTACTAATTCTGCAAAGATACTACTTGTTAGCTAATTTTGTGAGACAATACGCGAATATATTAAAAAATAAAAAGCATGAAAAGGTGTTCATAGATATCACTACTTTGAAAAGAACAGTTTGAAACCAATCTCACAGTTGAACTGCTCCTTCGTGGCCTCTTAAACTTTGGAGATAGTTTAAACTCAAAAGATAGTTCAAGTATGATTGAAATTACGATTTGATCGCCAATGACCGGTTAAGTTTGCGATTTCAGTGTAAGCTCCGATTGATATTACGAGCCTTAGTAAAAGTCGTTCACTAACAGTTGTAAAGCATGTCTTAAAAAATGCTATTGTTACGCACTGGGTTTCGGGATAAATAAAACTTTCACCGAAGTACAAATTAAAACTCTATTTAATACATACTTAAAACACTTACAGAACACTTTACACTTCGTAATTCACTTCTTCCGCTTCGCTTCAGGTGATCCGTTCGTTGTTTCGCTTGGGGTAAATCCGATTATGAACTACCTTCGTGTCATCACTGCAACGCTTTTCTAGTCGATGCGACATCCTTAGGATTATCGAGAACATTCCTGACAGGTCGAGTAGCTTCGATATGTGTTTCCACTATTTGCCAATAGATGACGTTGTACTTCTCTAGCGTTCTCGATTTTATTAGTCCTTTTGATATTCGTTTCTGCTATTCGACGACAGATTCGGTGTTGCTCTTACCGGCATAACAATATTATCGCATCTGTTGCTATAAATTGCCTTGCAAGTTGCCGATACTTGTCAGTTCTTTAGGAAGGAGCTAGTGAACAGAACACCAGCCAGATGATCAGATCTAGTCAGAGAAGCACTTGGTGGTAGTCTGTACCATGCGGTCCATGCCAGCCATGATCGAACACAGTGGAAGAACGTCACATGTGGTCGCGATCCTCAGTAGTGAGGGAGCAATATAGAAGAAGAAGAATGTGTTTTTTTGGAGAAAATCGCCAGATTTTGGTGTACGTGTTGGGGACTAAAATTCCCTATCGTCCAACAACTCGAATCGGAAATGCGGGTTTTATTAGCATCAATGGTTTTTTTTTAAATCATATTTCCCTCTCCACTTAACATTAAGTAGACCTTAAATTTTTCGTTTACAGCAACAAAAAGTTTAATTGAGTTATTCTTGATCATCATCAATTTTTTTGTTTATGGAAGTTACCGCTTGTGATCGCGTTTAAAATGACGTAAACTTTTGAACGAATCACATTTGTTGTGGTACACAAAAACATGAGAAAAGCCGTTATCTCTGTTTTATTGTTGAAACATTCTACTTTATTATTTTATCACAGGGAAAAAAGTCGTTCGGTAGTTTTATGACGCAATAAATAATTATAAGAAACATTGTAAACATATAGAAGATACTTCCAATGTTCAATACACATAGGAGATGAGCTGAAGTTAGCAGATTACGAGAATTTGATTTAAGTTTTTGAATAAAAGTTTTATTAGGAATACATTTCGATTGCTCTATAGTTTTTGTAATCCGCAATTACTAGCAGTCGTATTCTAAAAATTTATCTCAAAACTTCCTCGGCGCTAAGGAAGACTTTTAAATAATTAAGCAAATTCAAGGCAACTCTTATTCTTAAAAATAAAAGTATTCCCTTGTCATCGCTCAATACCTTTCCTCAGTCGAGGTCAGGCAACAACGTTAGGGACATACATTCGGGACGTACTATGACAATGTTAGAATTTAGAATTAATACCTTAAGAAACTTCAAAAAACCTATTTATCGTTAATCCTACTTTTATGTGTAAATTTATATAACGAGTCGATTATTGAGATAGATTGGAGTAGTTGTGATATTTCCAAAATCCAATTTCCATTCCATTGAGTCGAGGTCGAGGAAGATCCAAGGTAATTCTTACAGTAGGATAGAATTACAATAAATTGGTTGTGTACTACATGTAAGCCAAGTTATATTAGACATCAATGACAATTTAATTTGCCTATTAATAAATAAAGGATGTTTGACGTTAAAAAGTTAATTTCTGCATTTACAATTTTGTGTAAAATTTTCCTATCACTGCAGAGTCCATTGTGGCTTGCACGCCCGTAAATTTCTTTTGTTTGAACCAATTGCTCAATCATCAATAAAGGATTAAATGGGTTTTGTCCAATCTTAGAAGTAATTCAAAATTTTCAAAAGTACTTATATCAAACTTGTCAAAGTCATATCGACGGAAAATCTTATAACTACTATAATAAGTGGTTCATTGAAATGTCTCTTTCCGTCTCAATTTTAGAGGTTAAGCGTGGTAGTATTGGAGATTTGTTTTCATTTTCGTTCACTTTTCATTTAATAGGAAATGGAAATCCAAATAATAATAATAAATTAAATAAATGGCAATGATACAATGAACGTGTAATTTTTTAATTTATTTTCGATAAGCAATTAAATGTATTTTTATAATGGAAACAGCTAAATGAGATTGAAAATTATTTATTTTGAGGTAAAAAAAGGTTATATGTAACTGCACAAGTAGGTTTTGTTCTCACGAAAATAGTCTAGGACTAGTTAAATAAAATGATTTATATATGTCTGTTTGGTATATGATCACAAATCTTTGAATAAAAATAGGAAAACGAACAAAAAAAAGTATTTATACTGCAACAAACTCTTTCAAATTAGAATCTACCCAGCAGCTTTCAGGTGGTCTAAAATAATACGTACGCTATTCTACTTTTTTGTAACTAAATCTTAACTGGAGACTAATTATTGAAGCTTTCAAAAAGTTTTCCTAACTAGCTTTAAAATACAATTAAACTTCAACAGCTTAAATACAAGTTTTCACGTATAAACCTATCCTTCGGGTGCTCCCGATTTTAGTTTAGTCTATATTATAAAAATCCTAAAACGCATATAAGCGCTAGAGTAATAGAAACGAAATAGGGAACTCCTTAGAGCTAAGAACGCCTCGATCCGCGCCTACGATAGGTATCCTACCGTGGATAATCGTACTCGAATGCGTGCCCTACAACGCGACGTAAAGTCTCGCATCGCCGAAGTCCGAGATGCCAGATGGTCTGATTTCTTAGAAAGACTCGCGCCCTCCCAAAGGTCTTACTACCGCTTAGCTCGTACTCTGAAATCGGATACGGTAGTAACTATGCCCCCCCTCGTAGGCCCCTCAGGCCCACTCGCGGCGTTCGATGATGATGAAAAAGCAGAGCTGCTGGCCGATACACTGCAAACCCAGTGCACGCCCAGCACTCAATCCATGGACCCTGTTCATGTAGAATTAGTAGACAGTGAGGTAGAACGCAGAGCCTCCTTGCCACCCTCGGATGCGTTACCACCCGTCACCCCGATGGAAGTTAAAGACTTGATCAAATACCTACGTCCTCGCAAGGCTCCCGGTTCCGACGGTATATCTAACCGCGTTATTAAACTTCTACCCGTCCAACTCATCGTGATGTTGGCATCTATTTTCAATGCCGCTATGGCGAACTGTATCTTTCCCGCGGTGTGGAAAGAAGCGGACGTTATCGGCATACATAAACCCGGTAAACCGAAAAATCATCCGACGAGCTACCGCCCGATTAGCCTCCTCATGTCTCTAGGCAAACTGTATGAGCGTCTGCTCTACAAACGCCTCAGAGACTTCGTCTCATCCAAGGGCATTCTCATCGATGAACAATTCGGATTCCGTACAAATCACTCATGCGTTCAACAGGTGCACCGCCTCACGGAGCACATTCTTGTGGGGCTTAATCGACCAAAACCGTTATACACGGGAGCTCTCTTCTTCGACGTCGCAAAAGCGTTCGACAAAGTCTGGCACAATGGTTTGATTTTCAAACTATTCAACATGGGCGTGCCGGATAGTCTCGTGCTCATCATACGGGACTTCTTGTCGAACCGCTCTTTTCGATATCGAGTCGAGGGAACCCGCTCCTCCCCACGACCTCTCACAGCTGGAGTCCCGCAAGGCTCTGTCCTCTCACCCCTCCTATTTAGCTTATTCGTCAACGATATTCCCCGGTCGCCGCCGACCCATTTAGCTTTATTCGCCGACGACACGACTGTTTACTATTCTAGTAGAAATAAGTCCCTAATCGCGAAGAAGCTTCAGAGCGCAGCCCTAGCCCTAGGACAGTGGTTCCGAAAATGGCGCATAGACATCAACCCATCGAAAAGTACTGCGGTGCTATTTCAGAGGGGAAGCTCCACACGGATTTCCTCCCGGATTAGGAGGAGGAATCTCACACCCCCGATTACTCTCTTTAGACAACCCATACCCTGGGCTAGGAAGGTCAAGTACCTGGGCGTTACCCTGGATGCATCGATGACATTCCGCCCGCATATAAAATCAGTCCGTGACCGTGCCGCGTTTATTCTCGGTAGACTCTACCCCATGATCTGTAAGCGGAGTAAAATGTCCCTCCGGAACAAGGTGACACTTTACAAAACTTGCATAAGGCCCGTCATGACTTACGCGAGTGTGGTGTTCGCTCACGCGGCCCGCACACACATAGACACCCTTCAATCCCTACAATCCCGCTTTTGTAGGTTAGCTGTCGGGGCTCCGTGGTTCGTGAGGAACGTTGACCTACACGACGACCTGGGCCTCGAATCAATTCGGAAATACATGAAGTCAGCGTCGGAACGATACTTCGATAAGGCTATGCGTCATGATAATCGCCTTATCGTTGCCGCCGCTGACTACTCCCCGAATCCTGATCATGCAGGAGCCAGTCACCGTCGACGCCCTAGACACGTCCTTACGGATCCATCAGATCCAATAACCGTTGCATTAGATGCCTTCAGCTCTAATACTAGGGGCAGGCTTAGGGACCCCGGTAACCGTACTCGTCGAACTCGACAAAGAGGTCGACGTGCAACCTAACCCATGCATCAGCCCGCTGAGTTTCTCGCCGGATCTTCTCAGCGGGTCGCGATTCCGATCCGGTAGTAGATTCATTCGCGAAACAATTGCTCTTGAGTTGTTAGGTCTCCTTCGGAGGCGCTCGGGCGGTTGTTAGCAAATCCCGCCCCTCTTGGCTGAGCCTTTGCTCGCCCACCTGTCCTGGTGAAACTGGAAAGGCCTTCGGGCCACCAGTAAATTTTCAATCATAAAAAAAAAAAAAAAAAAAAAAAAAAAAAAAAAAAAAAAAAAAAAAAAGAAACGAAAACCGTCGTTTATTTTTAGATCGATTTATTGACAGATGCGCGCAGACGCTTTTAAATTTCAGCTGATTTCAGTTTTTCATTAGAACAACAACAAGTTTGATTACAAATTATTTCAGAACGCATCTCGGTTGCAAATTATCTTTGTACGAAATTCGTTCTCCGTTTTTAGTTTAGTTAATTTAGAGGGTAATTTATTCTTATTTCTACACCACAGAGTCCGGGCGCATATTCCGGGTGGAATACACTTTATAGGCATGTGGAAGTTTCTGGCAGCCATAACATGAAAAATTTTAGCTTTTAAGGTCATTTAAATATTGAATTAACTAATTAATATTTAATTGCCGAATGCAGGCAACATTGGAGGAAGCTGGTGCAAAAACTAGACCAAGATGCTCACGACCCTCAGTAATCAGGAAGCGACAAAAAAGAAGAAATATTAATTCTGATTCATCTCCCCAAAGAGTATTGGATTACATATGGCATACACGAGGGTAAGTTAAACATTTCACAATTCAATAATCCCTCAGTTTTTAAGTAGGTTAAAGCGAACACTCGTAACATCGAGGTCGAACGAGCAACGTTAGCCACGAGCGCGATAAAGAAGGCAATTTCCTAAATAGGGCTCGTGAAGATTTCCCTAATGTTGGACAAAAAATGGTTTGCCACTCTCACAAGATACATAAACGTTTTCTTTGCTTTGTTTCGTCCATCATATAAGGATTTCATTTTTAATTTTAATTATTCTCGTCTTTTTTTATTGCTTAGAATATAGGCCCATCACGGCCCGTGGTGGCATTTACGTAGTGTTATCTATAGACTTGGATAATTATTTTAAAGCAGATAGGCCGTGGTCTTGTATGCCGTCTAAAACCTTAAAGCAATAGATCTGAAAATAATGAAAATAATTAGAACATCAAATATTATAAATGAACGCTTATTCAGAAAAAAAAAATCATAATAAAAAAATAGGATAATATGTTATTAAATTACATACCGTGCTGGTCCGATTTCGTTCGCGCAAAATATCGTTATATCCGTGCTTGAATTTTAAATATTGAATTAATTTTGTAGGCGAGTTTTGGCGATTCTAGACTGTTTGTATACTGAACATTAGGTAATGCGAATGCAAAGAGCTCGGTTCCGCCGGACAAGTCGCCGGCGTAAGTAAATTATTATACATTTAGGTGACTAGCCGTACTTGCTCGCTTCGCTGGGCATTTAAAATTAACATTATTATTTATTGTCCTTATTATTAGGGAGTCCAACACTCATGTAAATATTAGCCTATCCATTAAGTACATGTATTTTCTACATGGATACGAAGTTTCAAGTCGTTCGGATACATGGTTCAGTAGTTATAACGGAACATCCGTAAAAACCACTGTAGATTTATATATTAGTATAGATTAAATGGGTGTGAGCTGTGCTGTCACCATCCCGATTCGCCCAACACTAGAAATAAATTCCTGTAATATTAATAAAATAACACAAATTATTTTTTTGACAGAAACGACATTTAAAATTCGAATTGTGTACCTATTACTCAAACGAATAAAACACCGAGATTTTTAACGTTCGGTTTTTGTCACGTTCTAGTTTTTTTTTTTTTACATTCAAAATTAAAACAAAACCCATGCGCACGTGGTGAAAACAAATTAACAAAATAACGTCATGTGAACCTCGACAATACTGTTTTGTTTCCTTTATAACTTTCTATTATTGTATTGCGGACACCGCCGTGTCCTTTGGCTTAACATAATCTGGTAATGTAATTTACAAGACAAAACATCGGAATTTCGCCTGAAAAAGGTTTCCATAGGAAAAAAGTATCTCCGTCTCGCTGCCCACGCAGACAAATATAATTAGGGACGAATTCGTCCATTGCCTTACAACTAAAAGCGATGTGTGTGTGTGTGTAAGTTTTATTTCTATTGTATAAGGATCTGTAGGAAATTTTCAGTTTTAAACTGTTATTAGGTGTTACTCTTTATTGCTCTGACAAACCGCTTAAGGTGATTCGTTGTATGGGCGATACGGCATTGCCTTAAAGTAATAATAGTCGGGTTCAAATTACACACGGCCATCTAGCTCTAAACTAGGATTCCTACTATGAACTGTAATCTGAAATAATTAGTTATATACGTTCAAATATATACTTACATACATAGATATTAAACACCCAGACTGTAACTATACTGAGACCTTAGAACTTATATCTCAAGGTTGGGTGGCGCATTTAAGTTGTAGGTGTCTATGGGCTCCAGTAACTACTAAACACCAGGTGGGCTGTGAGCTTGTCCACACATCTAAGCTATAAAAGAATAAAAATGTAAAGCTAACAAGCCTGTTCATCACTCGAATATTTGTCTGCTACCCACAGCGAGGACCCACGATTCTCGGCCCAGCTGTCAAGTGGGCTAATTACTGCATTACCCAGTCAGGCAAACTTACAACGATAATAAAATAGACCGACTTTTCTGCTTCGCTTATTAGGGCAATAAAACCAATATGTATTGTACTATAGGACCACTCGTTATCCAAAAGGATTGCAGACTTTAAATGCACTATAAAAATCCTCTATGTGTAACTACTAAACTCTGTTTGTTAAGATCAAACCACGTTCCCTTTCTGAAGACAGCTCGAGTGCCTCCAGCTAATGTAATTATTTATGACACTACGTGCTAAGCAAATAAACTTTTCAAGATAAATTTTACAATCGATATTTTCGTGATAATTGTCTCAGTAACTCTCAACTCTACCACCGAGTCCATCGACTCTCATTTTCAACAAAGTTTCTATAATACCCTTCATAATTTAAATCTGATTGTTTTACGGTAATCTTTCAAATTGCTTATTAATAATTATTTAATATTTCATTACGATAACGATTTCTAAATACGAATCGTACACAATCTCAGTGAATTAACTAGGTTGTGACGTCACAAGACAATGAAGAAGTTTTCGTGGCCTACCCGAAACTGAATTATGATTAAAAATTCCAGTTAAATACAGACTTTCCAAACATCTATACCGAAACGAATTACCATACAAAACAATCAAATTTATTTATAACAGTTATTTGCCCTATTGCTTAAATCAAAAGATAAAATACATACATACATACTACTTTTTTGTCTGTCTCCGAATAGATGAGACATTCCAAAAATATTAATTGTTCCAAATCCTTTATATGTGAACGTCTAAACTGCTTCCTATCTCCAATTTCGTATGCTAGGCTATATTATTGCACAAATGAATTGATAGAAACAATCACTTTTCACTCTAATAGAAAAGAGCAACGGAGTTTCAGCAACGGGTGCTTGTTGTAAACGTCATTGTGGTTAACTTAAAGGATTCAGCCGTTGATGAACGGTACCCCAATACAAATGTATCTTTTGCAAGGCTGTCTTCTCAGAACGGGGTCTATCACGAGTGAGCCACGTTCAATTGGATTGAAACGTCGGCTACGGAGTGCTGTTGCCCAAAGGGGTCGGGTAATAGCATTTTTCCACTGAAGCCCTACTGAAGGGTGAGCAACAGAAAAATTGTTTCGTTGATGGAACTGAAGCTATTTATTGTTGATTGCCTCCCGTTTATTGAATTACGTTTGGCCTTGGAATTTTTAGTGATTTCGTTCGAGTCCTGTCAATTGTCAAATATCGAGTGGAATTTCTTATCGGAGCTACTATTTCTTTTGTTGTCAATTACGAAATAGAATTGTAACTCTTTCACGCCAAGCTTTCTTTCTGTTTTGGGTAAATGAATGAAGGAAATCCCGGCCTACATGGTTTTAAGCGATTACCGTAGTCCATAGACGAGAGACTGAGTAAATGAGGTCACCCATCTTAAAACTTGAGGTCGAAACCTCAATCGTATTGCATTACGGCTGTCCCAACCCTTCACCGTCTGAGTACTTCGCGGCAGACTGGATGATACTACTTACATGAGCAACTTTCCAAACGGCTTACTATGAGTTTTTTACTGGTGGTAGGGCCTCTAAGAGTCCGCACGGGTAGGTACCACCACCCTGCCTATTTCTTCCGTGAAGCAGTAATGTTGGAAACCCAACAAATTGTTATAAAACCTTTTTATTGTTGTCGTTGTGGTTTTTGACATTACATTTGAATTTTGAATTTTGAAATGTCTTAGTTTTGTAATTCTCTTTTCATCCGTGCTATTGTACGCGATTTATAAAATTGTAAAAATATACAAATTTTATACGTGCAATCCTCGCGAGTTTATTTATCAAGTTCCTTGCTAAACCTAATCATACAGTCCACTACAGTAATGCGTTTCGGTTTGAAGGACGGGGCAGCCGTTATAGCTATATTGAGACCTTAGAACTCATATCTCAAGGTGGGTGGTGCATTTAAGTTGAAGTTGTCTATAGGCTCCGGTAACCACTTAACACCAGGCTGTGAGCTCATCTAAGCAATAAAAAAAAGCTCCTAGAAATTCTGCTACCTATGCTGTGGTGAAAACTTAAGTTGTCTATCTTTACGACTCCAGTGGAACGAGACCATATAGTACTATTCTAGATAGCACATAGACGATTTGACATCGAATTAACTAAATAAACCAAAATATTGCAAAAGCAAAATAGTTTTTAAATTTTCAGCAAACCTTCCAAATCGAGTAAAAGTCGTAATTAAAATCTTATGATTTGCTTTAGGGAAATAAACATCGATTATTTTTCACACTGTAAGCTATCATAAGATCGATTTTATACCAAAAACCAAATACTTGTTCCCGTACAAACAAAAGACTACTAAAAAAGTACCTAATCGAATTTTTGGAAGATGGTGGGTCCGAGCAAAGCCCCGTACTGAATAATATTTTGTCGAAGTCGGGTAGATAAGTCATCCTAAACCAACATAACGCGAGATCAAGAGATCTACGATAACAAAGTAGCCAGCAAAATGAAACACAACTTAATTCTTCTGGCTATACTAATGTGCTTATTTGTTCAGTCCTCACAGCTTTACGTTACGAAATATAATTTTATATACCAGTTTAATGATAAGAACAACTACCATCGCATCTCTTTCCATGGGTGTCGTAAAAGTGACTAAGGGACTCACTGGAGAATTGTCGGAGTATCATATATGCGTTTTAAGATATACTCATTTATTTCCTAAAAATTGCTATTACTAAAAAAATGATTCTGTAGCTTTTTATTGTATCTAGTTTCGTTATCAAGAACAAAGAAGTTCATTTTCAAAAATGTATTCTTTTAATATCATCTTTTATCTTCATTGGTATAAAATTTAAGAAACTTATTTTTGTTTCTTTTATTTGAAACAGCGCCTTTACGCTGGTTTCCTATCTCGGGTGCAACTGACAGCACACCTGCAACTCCAAAATGAATTCGTTTAAACTTACCCGCCAAACTAATTCAACTTTAAAGTTAATCCTGTGACGTTAGCTCTTACACAACAATTATATTAAAGCTATAATCTATATCTATAGGTATACTAATATTATAAAGAGGAAAGATTTGTTTGTTTGTTTGTATTGAATAGGCTCCAAAACTACTGAGCTGATTTGAAAAATTCTTTCATTGTTTGGAAGCTACACTATTCCCGAGTGACATAGGCTATAATTCTTTTTGAAAAAAATTAGGTATCCTTACTAAAACTCCAGTAATGTAACCCAAGGTGTAAAAAAATTACCTAAAATATTCTTTAGATCGCGTGCCCTGCGAAAACAATTAATGATAGAACAAAATAATGTACTACGACTTTGTAGAACACATTATTATTTACAAAACGTGTCGCGATAACAAATGTCTAACTATTATAGTTATGCCGCAATAAGGGTTCTTTAATTTAAAAAAAATAAAACAACGTCAAATATCGTTGAAATTTTTGTTAAAGACCCGAGCGGAGCCGGAGCGGGCCGCTAGTATAACATACTTTGTTTAACGTAAATCCGTACTAATTGTGGCGTGTGAATAGCTACACCATGTGTGCGGATGGTACAGAATTATGCAATGCGATGCGCATTCGGTAGTTATATTTTGGGGCGCGGTGAAGTTGGGAAAAGACAGCCTGAGCAACACAACAAAGACATCAGAGAATATAATACGCGCGACTCACCTAATGTTCTCAAAGGCTTCGTCTTCTCCAGCGGTAGGGTTCCTTAATGGTTTCTCAGCGGCGAACGAGAGACGAACACTTCACAATATTATTTCTCAAATAATGCGATAGATGTGAAAATAAGTGGGCTTAATTTCGATTTTATTAATTTAGTTAATTTTTACGTGTTGCGCGTTAAGAAGCGGCAATGCGAATGTAGCGGGCATGAGTTCCAAATTCAAAATGATGTTCTTTAGTAATCTATATTTGAAATTCCTACGCCTTCTAAGGAGGATTAATTAGATTCCGAAAAGGTGATGTCACAAAATTATAAACTCTAAATTCGTTACCGTTTTGAATATATATATCACTGGCATATATGATGACACTCATGCAATAAAATTACAAAAAAATATATTAAAAATAAAAAAATTAGTGTATCTGTCTTAGGAATTAATAACTCACTTATATCTACTGCTGATATTTTGCGAAACAAAATTTAGGACAAACAATATTAAACATTTAACTAAACGTTAACATTGATTTGCGCTTCGAATATATTAATTCGTTTTATTTTGTATTGAAATTAGGATTTTGATTTTTACTAACACGCACATGAGACTTTAGTAAGTAAAACTAGCCTTGAAGTCCAACTTTAAAATTATATTTAAATAACCTAGAAGTAACCATCATAACTAAGTGCGTCTATTCGTCAATTTATCCATGATCCTATTCCTAAATCACCAGTTCGCCTCCTACCTATGATATCGACCGCTAAGTGGTCTTTCTATTCAGCCAAAGCGTACGCAAATCAGGTATGATAAGTATTGAAGTATCCGGTAGATCAGAGGTAATCCTATACCGCACTCAGACCGGTTCGGAGATAAACGCGTCCATGGAGGATCATTTATTCACTAGCCTACTGTGATTTGGCTCGGGTCTCAATATCGTGATAGCTTAGTGCTTGTTCACGTTGACTCGCGGGCGCGGTGGCGGGCGCGCTCACGAAATATCAAACATATGGCGTAATATACGAGTGTTCACGTACGAAACGCACGCGCGGTCTAAGTAGCGGGCAAGCTAGTGATTGGCGCCCGCGATGCGCTCGCGGCAATATTAAACGCGCGAGTTGTATGGGTGTGTTCACGTCGAACTAGCGGCGAAGCGCGCGATTCACTCGCGACGTGAGTTAAGTTCAATCAGTTTGAACTTGTCGCTGGAAACGGTATCATGTATACAGAAGAAATATGAATAAAGTATGAAATTCACCATACCGTTCTCTTTCTTTATTAATTTCATGCACACCAATTCTAATTTTTATCATCTCCCACTCTAGGTTTTTTTTATTGCTTAGATGGATGGAGAAGCTCACAGCCCACCTGGTGTTAACTGGTTACTGGAGCCCATAGACATCTACAACGTAAATGCGCCACCCACCTTGAGATATAAGTTCTAAGGTATCAGTATAGTTACAACGTCTACCCCCACCCTTCAAGCCGAAACGCATTTCTGCTTCACGGCAGAAATAGGCAGGGTGGTGACACCTACCCGTGCGGACTCACGAGAGGTCCTACCACCAGTAAAAATGAATTTTCAGTTATAAATAAAAGATCGCAGTCCATGTTTTCAATCTCTGTAAACAGTCACAATCGCGCAAACGACTGGCGTCCAATGTAAACACGAACTCGCTACGTCTACCGCGCCCGCACCCGCCGCCGCGCCCGCGCCTCTACGTGAACAAGCACTTAAAGTTTAACGCACGGCAATGATTGCTAAATCTGCTCATATGAATACTAGAATTATTTTTTCATTGGAATTTACGCTGTAAATGTCTAAAGGGTAATTAACTTAACACAAGTTGGGTCGTGAGCTCAACCATCAATTTCCTCATCCTCCGTGCGTCGTGTTCCCCAGTGCCGAGGGTCGTGACCTTTATGGAGCACCTTTGTTAGGACTATGTTCCTCCATCCCTTCCTGTCCATGCATCTTGTGTAGAGCGTGGACTGAATTTTGGACTGGTCGCTTCAATAAAGCTATATTCAGAGCGAAGGATTTTTATTTTCTTTTAAGGTACAATACGTGCACGTACGACCAGATTTTCTTATTGTCACTTACTAACTGTATTGCCACACTTCTTAGTGTGTTCCCACATTCAAAAACAATCATATAAAACTTCTAGTTTAGGATTGCCCTAATCAAATCTAAGCAATAAAAAATAGAAATAGCTCCGATTCTACAAACTAAATAATTTAAAATAATTATATTTACACACACCCAGTACTTTATCCTTATGGGGATACAAATACATCAACGCATACTCTTCTAACCTTAATTTTATAATGGAGATGTAAAATAGTCCGCCCGCCCGTACAGCCACTAGTATTTTAGGTGAGACAACTGTTATAAAATTGGTCTCAGGTCTCAAGCTCCGATAGTCTTTTAAGACAAAAAAAAACGGAGGTAATTGCGTACTTTATATCTTAAATTCTACCTCCTTGCCTATTTCCGCGAAGCATTACTACTTTCCGATTAAAAGAGTAGAGAGGGTAGTTAGTATAGAGACTCCGGTAACCGTTCAAAATCAGGTAGGCCGCGAGTTCGTCGGTCCATCTTTCCCAATATAAAAACAACCTATCGAAACAGTAGACAAATAAATTACTTAACGTCCCAAGGGACCGTGAGCCCGAAACGCTTAAAACAATAATTTATCACAATTCCACCGTTGTATTCCTTAATTACCATTAATTAAAATATTCGTATTGTGAACTGACACGGAAATCGACTGCGCCATTGTAAAGAAAACGAGATGGTGTTTTAGGAAACCGATACTTAACGATGTTCAATTAATTGGGTGTCTACTGAATTACAAAAATAATTGAAGGCCGGTTTGTATCTGTTTCTGGGAAATCTTAAGCTCACGAATGTTTTGCGAAATTTACCTTCGAATATTTAACCTGTTACCAAAAATCAATAGTCAGTTCTCGGGAACTAGGTATTTTCTTGGTTGCCGATAGGTATCTGCTTTGCGCAAAATGGGTACTGTTTTACCAAAAATCAATACTCAGTTTTCGGGAACTAGGTATTTTCTTGGTTCCCGATATCTGCTTTGCGCAAAAGGGTACCAGAACTTGCTTAGTAAACTAGCTACTGTGTCACCTAGAAATATACCATACCCTATCTCTTGGTAGGGCATGTTGTACGTCCACTCGAAAAGCTACCGCGAAGGAGTCTTGCGGTCCAGTTTGAAGGGTCGGCTAGCCGTTATACTATACAATTAAAACTTTTTTAAAGTGGCATTCTCGTAGTGATATCTCTGGGATCCAGATCTAACTTCACACTAGGTATTCTGGGAACTTATTCACTCAAATGGGTAAATAAAAAAAATAAACAATATGTTGAAAAATCCATAAAGTCTACATCGTAGATATTTCGATTATGAATTTTATATAAACTAGTCAGGTCATAAGTATTGTCACACAGTAAAAACTTTTCTTTTAGAATGCTGGCCACACAAAAGTTTATTGAATTCGAATTTCGAATTGTTCATGAAAATAGAAATGTATACTTTTAGAATTTTACTAATTTTTAAATATAGAGTGGACGCTTAAAGAAGACCGTGTTGCAGTTATTGCGTTGCATCGTTGCGGTTACGCGCCAATTCAAATTTTTAAACATACTGAAAAATTTGAATACAACCAAAAGATTCGTTTATCGTACCATCAAACGATACAATGAAGACTCTAGTGTAGATGACAGTTCAAGAAGTGGTCGCCCTCGGTCTGTTAGGACTCCAGCAGTGATAAAAGCTGTGAAGGCGCGAATTCAAAAAAATCCCAAACGTAAGCAGAAACTGTTGGCCCTTCAGATGGGGTTAAGCAGAACCACGGTGAAAAGGGTGTTAAATGAAGACTTAGGGCTTCGGGCATATCGAAGAGAAACAGGAGATCGTTTGAATGCTCGTCTAATGGACCTGAGACTGAAGAGATGCCGCGCTTTGTTGAAGCGGTACGCGGGAAAAAAATATCGGGAAATTCTTTTTTCGGATGAAAAAATTTTTACCGTAGAAGAGAGCTACAACAAACAAAATGATAAGGTGTACGCACACAGTAGTGAAGAAGCGAGCAACCGTATTCCGCGTGTCCAACGAGGTCATTTTCTATCCTCGCTCATGGTATGGTTGGGAGTTTCTTATTGGGGCTTAACAGAGGTACATTTTTGTGAGAAAGGTGTAAAAACGAATGCAGTTGTGTATCAAAATACAGTCCTGACGAACCTTGTGGAACCTGTTTCTCATACCATGTTCAATAACAGGCACTGGGTATTCCAACAAGATTCGGCGCCAGCTCATAGAGCGAAGAGCACACAAGACTGGCTGGCGGTGCGTGAAATCGACTTCATCCGGCACGAAGACTGGCCCTCCTTCAGTCCAGATTTGAATCCGTTAGATTACAAGATATGGCAACACTTGGAGGAATAGGCGTGTTCAAAGCCTCATCCCAATTTGGAGTCACTCAAGACATCCTTGATTAAGGCAGCCGCCGATATTGACATGGACCTCGTTCGTGCTGCGATAGACGACTGGCCGCGCAGATTGAAGGCCTGTATTCAAAATCACGGAGGTCATTTTGAATAAACTTTATTATCATAAGAATCTATGTTTTGTTAAGTTCATTTTGGTATATGAATGGTTACATAATGAATAAACTTGTTTCAATTATTTTACATTAAACATGTGACAGAATTTATGACCTGACTAGGCGTTGTCTAACTATTAAGTATCACCACAATCATGCGAAAGTTAAATTTCGATTTAAAAAAACTTGACAGAGTATGTTTGTCTGGTCGTGTGCACTTGCGTTACAGCAATTCGCTTGAGAATTTCTACAGAAGTTGTTGTTGAGGCGAGAACAAGCAATACATAGTGAGTATACTACACAATTTAAAGTTAATTTAAAAATCGAATTCAAAAAGAAAATTAAAATGTCTTCGTTCGTTCAACGTAAAAACCACGAGATTCGATATAATTTAACTGGTTCAATCCAAGTGGAACTGGATAGTATCCAGTATTCAGTTATGGCGAGGCTTATTCAGATGCAGACAAGCCTCTGCGCTGCTGTAACCTTATACGAGACTTCTGGGTACCGTTTACGTAGAGATAACAGTATCACAACTTAAATATACTTTTTACTGGTGGTTAGACGTCTGGTGAGTCCGCACAGGTAGGTCCACTACCACCACCTCGCCTATTTCTGCCGTGAAGCAGTAATGCGTTTCGGTTTAAAGGGCGGGACAGCCGTTGTAACTATACTGAGACCTTAGAGCTTATATCTCGAGATGGGTGGCGCATTTACGTTGTAGATGTCTATGTGCTCCGGTAACCACCTAACACCAGGTGGGCTGTGTGCTCGTCCACCTATTTAAGCAATAAATAAAAATAACTTGATGCTTAGTCGGTCTAATACCCACTCGAAGCTCATAATTCTTTTTTTATTCGCTTTTATTTTGGCATTGAAATCAATCTAACTCAATGCTTTTTTTTTCAAAAGCATCTTAACTGAACACTGAGTAGGTACTTTACTAATACATTGCATGAACGCCCTAATCGGCACTGTTAACAATAATGTTTTTATTAAAATGCATTAGTTAACGGATAATAATGGCTTTCTTTTATTTTAGAGAATAAAAGACAAACGTTTAAGACATAGACAAAAATCGTAGCCTTTACAAACAGTTTTGAAGTTCTTGATTATTGTGTAGAAATTTGTAGTTGATGATTTTACAAATTTAATTAAAAATAAGAAAACAGTAAACAAAAATAATGACAACGATTTAGGAAAAAAGTGAATCAACACTAATGCTATTTAAATAGAATAAGGTTCACTTTGCTTTGTTAAAAAAAATGAAACACCACTAGGTATATATAATAAGGTTCTCTTTGCTTTACTCTTGATTAATTCACTTTATTAAAAGCGTTTAATTTGATAATTTGATATTAACATTTCCTTGAAATATATATCATTAATAAATCAATTAATTAACAATAAATAAAATACATTTGTTTCTTTTTTACCTCAAAGAAATATATCGAGACGAAACAAAATTGAGTAATCGCTTCAGCATCAGGAATATTAAGTTATAACTATTTGATCTACTACACCATTCCGATAAAACAATGTTTGTTACTTTTATTAGTACGTTTACGATAAGAATTTACTAAAATACTGTCTTACCATTTTATAATATACTCGTGCAAATAAGCTGAAATTCCGCTCCACCTGTTTTAGCATTCAGGACATCACGCGCCCGATCTTGTGCGATGCCAGAGTAGATACCTACATTTCGTATCACTTGTCGAAAGCTTGTATTATGCAAGTGGCCTGCATTCACGTTTGATATTACGATGAACATGCAAACTGCGGTCGTAATATTCAAGAACGAAAACCAGATGTGACCAGCACGGCCACCAAAATTCATAAATTACCGATTTCCAGTTTATGCTTGAACCTATTTGAGATAAAAATCTTATATCACAAGATATAAATCGATATTTTAGATCCCGATTTGTGTTTACATACTATCATGTATCTATTACGGGAATCATCGAATACATTTCACTATTGTGTCTCGAGTTCTTCGGCTTGAAGCAAGTAGGTTAGCCAATTGTCATTTGTTTTCTATATGTTGCCACTACAGCAGTCAAGCTCAATAAAGATCAAAAAATTTACAATTCCTTCAAATATTTGAATTATATCATAATTCTGTGGTTTTCGCGTGCCATAGACATAATAAACCAAGAGGCAGGAACCCGACCCGTTGGACGGACCAGATTCGTGCAGCCCTGGATACCACAGTGCACGATGCTCTGCACTCAGCTGCAGATAGGAACAGATGGCGGTGCACTATAAAAAACAAACTGTTTCAAAGCCATGACCACGACCCTCAGTAATGAGGAAACCGACGCAAGGAGGAGGAGGAGGAGGAGGAGGAGGAGACATAATAATCCTACTTTTTAAATTTAACTTGGCGTTTATCGTTTTTTCGTTTAATTATTTGCGACGTTCCGAATATTTACATTTCTCGTGGTCATGTGGAAAACTAATGTCTTATTCGTCGATATTTGAATATTATGCTAACTTCAGCATTTATTAAGTACTAGCTGAGTCCCACGAAGCTACCCGCGACTATTATCGTACCGCGGGGGAGGCCGCGGGGCGAAGCTATCCTAAAAAAGTAGCCCAAGTTATTCCTTATAGCATCAGCTACTTATCAGTTAAAGTCCCGTCAAAATCGGTCCAGCTATTCCAGAAATTAACCGGAACAAACAGACAGACAGACAAATATTGTAAAAAATGTTATTTTGGTGTATGTACCGTACATATATTCATATGCATGTAGTAAAAAGCGGCTATTTCAATATTACAAACAGACACTCCAATTTTATTTATATGTATGTATAGATTGGACACAGAAATAAACTAAAATAGAATTAGCATGATAAAAGCGAGATTTTAAAAAAAAAAATACATTTTACTACCTTAAACTGGACTCATGTTTATTAGTGGCTACTAAATATTTAGAATAGTATAAACATACAAAAAAAACAATTCGTAATACTGGTACATTAAATTGTGCACGACAAAAATATAAGAGTATTCTCGAGACAAATAAAAGTTGAAGTGGAAAAAGTACTTGAGTGGCAATCGTATCAGAAAATAGAGCGTAAAAAAGAATTTGTCGAAGTGAATCTTGGCCAGCCACAGTTCGAAACTTTCCATTGTACACACCGATTCGGGAAATGAGATAAATCGACGTTTCACCAAATAATTTCTATTGAATAGATATCGACACAATAATAAAACATTGATAAAATATAAAAACATAAAAACATGGAACAACATTCACATTGTGATAATTTCTTAGATTATTTCACATTCGAATTGATCCGTAATCGATAATAACATTTCATTAAGAACAAGTAAATCCCGAAATCATACCTTGAATGTAAATTACCCTTAACATATATATATACAGACTGCGACTGGAAATCGAACAACGGCAGTAGTTAGCTGTGTAGCCCTGCCTATTTCTGCCGTGAAGCAGTAATGCGTTGCGCGAGCTCCTCCACCCATCAAAGCAATAAATAAAAATAAAAAAAGTTAGCATAGCACTGAAGATATTTTTATTTATTGCATGGATGATTGAGCTCACAGCACACTTTCTGCTAAATGGTTACCGAAGCACAAAGATATCACAACGTTCAACAAGCAATTCATAAATTTCAGTTTAATTTTTGTCGAGTAATTATGTATTTTTTTGTATCTGAAGTAAAGCTGTTGTATTCTTTGTACGAGGAGCACTGTTGCTTGAGATTTTGTCACCTAGTTCAAGTACAGATGCCAATTATAATTGTGTTTCTACTTCTATGTTAACAATAAATCTATACTATAATAATAATCTATACTAATATTATAAAGAGGAAAGATTTGTTTGTTTGTTTGTTTCGAATAGGCTCCGAAACTACTGGACCGATTTGAAAAATTCTTTTTCCATTAGAAGCCGACATTCTCCCTGATGAACATAGGCTACTTTTTTTATTTTTTTTTTTTTTTTTTTTAGTTTCATGTGTGTTTTAATGTTTCCGAAACGAAGCGAGGGCGGGTCGCTAGTAAAATAAATAAACGCGAACACCGCCACCGACTTTAAGAGATGAGGTCTAAGCCCCAAACCGAATTATTGCTGTATCCACTTAGCTCTACGTGGACTCGTTGAGACACCTACGCAATTCAACAAAAAAACAATAATCCAACACCACCACTTTTAGACATAACGATGAAATTTCCGTAATAATGAACAAAATCTATCCTAAAAAAGATGCGCGCATTTAATAAAAATATTATGATACATACATATTACTTGCTCCTTTTCTTAGAGCGAACGTACCTACAACTGTAGCATTCTTTAATATAATCTAACATAGATAGATAGAACCTAACCACGTCCTTAATCTAACACAACGATCTCGGATCGTTATAAAAAGACAGAAGATGCCTTAAGTAGATCAAGGAGATAATCCGTCACTCTTTGTTTAGTGACAAAATTATTCAGCCAAAGCATTCCGAGGGAGTCCTTATCCGGATCAAGGCGCGACGATACATTTTCATCAGTATAATCCAGTTTGTAGAAGTCAGCTGCTCTGTAGCTCGTTATGATGCTTAACGCGCATAATTTGATATTGCTTGCGTAGTCTTGGTCAGATGTACATTGTTAGTCAATCCACGCGTTGCGGTAGCTGGCTTTCCTATAAAGTGGCTCCGATGCCGATGTGTCATGTATATTGGAGGAATTTTGGCAAAGTTCGCTTGTTTTTGGAAGACTGATGAACGTTCGATATTGATTTCGTGAGGCAATAGAACTTATTGAAGTTGGTAACAAAACTAATTTTGAGGATAAAAAATGCCTTTGACATCCGGCTTGTATAGCTCTCCTACGTTCCGTAAATTTATGAAGCAACACTATGATGAAAAATTTTTTGCACCCAGTGCTCATGGCCCATTTGGTCTTGAGTATTTATTGCTGTATGTAGCGGTGACAAATGTGAATTCTGCCCTGCAGTTAGATATTATATTGAAGTCTCAATTGTATTGCAAAATGACGGCTACGCGGCAGAAATTTATCGGATCATTGTACTTACTCGCGCGAGCTCGTAGTACGCCCGTACCAGTAATTATGCAAATTTATTTTGCACATTTCACTCAGATATCCCGATTTTATTGCTTCATCGTGGAAGTTTCTCATGAACAGGCTCTAGGCAGGTGCACATTTCCTTTGTCTGCAACATGCGAACTCTGATATAGTTACATAGATCTTCTATACAAATACACCGGGTGCTTTATTCATAGGCCACTAGCACATCACATAATAATAATGTACATTAGTAATCCCACAGTAAACGAAAACACATCTGTGTTATAATGTATTTTTAGTTCAAGATACGTAGGACATACGCCACTACTTTTAGAAAGAATTATGAACGACACTTTCAGCGATATTGGATTGAGATTGAAAGATTGTCGCGTGATGAGGGATGACGTGAAATGATAGATGATGCCAATCCCTTCTCGGTATGTACTAGAGTGACATAACAATACATCGTCAAAGTAATTTGTAGTAGGATGCGAAGATTTCACTTTTGTTTTTAAACGTCAGACGCACCCCGCGAATTCACCGGCGTTAATTTAGTAATTCAGAAAAATTGAAACAGGTTGCATATTTTCGAGACAAAGAATAGGTTGTGTCATTTCTTTTGTTATTTATGAACGATTATCTAGTACTGACCCGGGCCGTAATGGCAATCAGCCATTTATTTCGTTAATTGAAGAAAATTAGTATTGTCTTGGGTCCTCTTTTACGAGAACGAAACTATGCATTTGAAACTAACTGGGTGTAAAAAGAAAAAACTACGTGCTACGTCATCGGCTGCTCCTGAATATCGGGGGGCCGGATCAGGTTGTACGCCGCCTCTACGCGAGACGCGGGAGTGGTGCGATCGATGGTCCTGTAAGGTGCACCTGTTTGGGCTGAGCCGCGCAACCAGGCTGCTATGGCTCGGTTTCTGCACCGGCCACAGCGCACCCTTGCCATCAGGGTATCCGCGGATATCGCACCGTTTCCTTCGAGACGGCGTGTGTGTTGGAGGGGACGCCGACATGGGAGGTGGAGTCGCTCGCTGCTGATTATAGGTGGCGCAGCGAGCTTCATGCTCGCGAGTGGGGAAAATCCGGCGATTTTCTCCTGTGGAAAAAAAGTTACGTCATACAAGTTAAGTCAAAACGATTTCTGACTGAAAGCAATTTTTGCATCCATCACCTTTGTCTTTTTTTAATTCTTTATTTGTACACACTGTTCATATAATACAGTAATTGCGATAAGATATAAAAAAATGGCGAGCTTAACTCAACAATTGAGTTATCTACCAGCTAACCGCTCTCAAAGAAGGAAAGCTTTACATGAGTGGGTAGATGAGTACAATCTAATTAATTTAATAATTGATACTATAGACAGTAACAATAAAAATAAGCACTAATACATAATATATCAAACTATATACATACACAATTACACACATAAATAACATAAACATATACATACACGTACATATATAATGAAATATATAAAATAAATACATATAAGTAATACTAAATTGATAGATAGTGCTCCTTTAATGCCTTCCTGAATACTTCAAGTGAGGGACTTGCACGGATTGAGTGTGGAACTGAGTTCCACAGACGCACAGAGTGCACAGTGAACGAACCACCGTCGCGGCTTATTAATAGAAACATACTTACAGCTTATGCTATTTAAAATTCAAAGTACGAACAATTAAATACATTTCAAATGCAAAGTATGAGAATAATTAACCATTTTCCCTACATGGATTACATGGACTCATATTAAGTGATTTACAATGATTTTAAAGAATAGTGATTGTAAACTGTAGGGATTTTTTTTGTGTCGGTTTATAATTTACTAAATAATTCAAATAAATTGACACTTAAATTTTTATACCCAACTATTACGTTAAAAATGGTCCATAATATGAAATCCAATTATAAAACTGGTTCATTCATCTTCAAAGACAAGTCTATTTCACTGTTTGTTCAAATCTGGTCAAAAAATATGAACAACCATCCTGAGTAAACACCGGTTAGCATCCAGATGATCCGGCTTAACAGGACCCGCAATTTACATTTCATTCAGAGCATTTACAGGTCTCGTGAAATTTGATTTTGTAAGTTTAAAAAACATTTTTAGAAGGGATTTTCGTGTACCCGACATTTTTAAAATGAAAAAAAAATAAGTCTAATGTTTAACAAACTTAGAATGAGTACAATGTCTGAACAAAAATGATTCCCAATCATAAAATTTTTGGGAATATACAACAGTATTTTTTCTGACCATTAGCAAAATTATACATCGCTTTTTTTTATTTTTTTTTTATTGCCTAGATGGGTGGACGAGCTCACAGCCCACCTGATGTTAAGTGGTTACTGGAGCCCATAGACATCTACAACGTAGACGCGCCACCCACCTTGAGATACAAGTTCTAAAGTCTCAGTATAGTTACAACGGCTACCCCACCCTTCAAACCGAAACGCATTACTGCTTCACGGCAGAAATAAGCAGGGCGGTGGTACCTATCCGCGCGGACTCACTAGAGGTCCTACCACCAGTAATTACGCAAATTATAATTTTGCGGGTTTGATTTTTATTACACGATGTTATTCCTTCACCGTGGAAGTCAATCGTGAACATTTGTTGAGTACATATTTCATTAGAAAAATTGGTACCCGCCTGCGGGATTCGAACACCGGTGCATCGCTTCAACACGAATGCACCGGACGTCTTATCCTTTAGGCCACGACGACTTTAAACGCTTGACGTTTTACAGTGGACTTGTACGATAATATTAAATTACGGTCCTCACGCGTCGGTGCCATCGCTCTGTCTATTTTCAAACGAAGTAGACATGTGCTCCAGTTTGAGAATGGTGATACTGACCATATTACCAGTCTATCCGTGATTTCAATCTTTGAAACTAAACAACAGTAACTTTTAAAACAAATCTTACCTCATTTGTTCCCTAATCACCATTTATATACTTGAAAGTAAATTGAAAACCAAGCAACCATCTAACTATATTGAAATAAACATGATCACGCAATGCAACTGACACATTATAATTTATTTAAAACTAGCTGACTCGGCAGACTTCGTAGTGCCTCAATCGATAAATAAAAGACCTAAACTTTTGTATAACATAAACTTAAAACAAACAGAAGGAATCCGTCCGACGGGGACCACATCAAAGGGAAAACAAAATTATTATTTTTATTTAATTCCGAGCATTTTCTTAATTATATCTACCTTTTAAACTTTCTCTGGACTTCCACAAATAATTCAAGACCAAAATTAGGCAAATCGGTCCAGCCGTTCTCGAGTTTTAGCGAGACTAACGAACAGCAATTCATTTTTATATATACCTATATAGATAGATTCTAAAAATGATTTATCCCTATCAAAGCAAATTTCTAAGAAAAAAAATTTTTTTTTCAGAACTTCTTTCAGTTGTAGCTTTCAGATGCAGTTTTCTTGCTTCCAACTTTTACGATAGCTATTTCCACAAGCCAAGAGATATTCAAACGAGATTAGTTTAATAAAACGAAGTCGATTGCATGTGGCTGAGACTGGCGCGCTCGTGACATCGCTGTAACGTGCAATTTTCCATATTGCAAAACATAATACTATTTTCGAAGTATGTACCATGTATTTCTGTTTTAAATCTGAATCTCTAAAAATTACGTTGAATGATTCTATTGTTACATAGCTAAATATGGGTCAGTATGATGGTAGGACCTCTTGTGAGTCCGCGCGGGTAGGTACCACCACCCCGCCTATTTCTGCCGTGAAGCAATAATGCGTTTCGGTTTGAAGGGTGGGGCAGCCGTTATAGCTATACTTGAGAAACTTAGAACTTATATCTCAAGATGGGTGGCGCATTTACGTTGTAATCTACAATCTATGGGCTCCAGTAACCACTTAACACCAGGTGGGCTGTGAGTTCGTCCACCCATCTAAGCAATAAAATAAAATAAAAGAGGCATCTTTCACTAAAGGTACTCGAGAATTATGAAGAAAAAATAAAGAAGTCTAAGGATAGAGAAAAAAAAAGAAATACCCTAAAGAAAAGATAAAGATACTCTGATTATAAAAACGTGATCATCTAATTCATAACTGCAGCTAGCACGTTTCCATCGTCTCTAATTATGGAGAATTAATTAAAGAAGTCATTCGACATTGCCCTACATTTATATCCAAGAAAAGGATGTCTATTCCAGACACCATAGTTAATATTTGCACATATTAGTTAGGCTTACAAATTACCTTTCAAAAGAAATTAATTTTCGTGAAACAATGAAGCTACCTGTAAAATTAGGGATATGGGAACATGCTACGAATTCTTTTAAACGGTTACCCTGGAGTTAATTACCCTAATTTTGTGTGTTACTGGAATACTTTTATGTCAATGTATCCAATAATTTCTAAACTAAATTCATAATATTCGTCACCTTTATTTAACTGAGGCTCATAGCTATCGATCAATAGCAGCCGTTCAATTTAACTTAAGGGTCACTGAAATCACATCGGCTCACTGTGCACAAGTACTTCCCAACAAAAGACACGGGTGACCCACGATTACCGACGCAGCGAGGACAATACCCGGGTATAATTATTCAATTTGTTGCCCTTATGCCCGGCGTCGTGGGACACCAGATAAAATGGCACTCATTTAACTCTCTGCCTTTGTTTTAGATACATTTCCAGATATTGGCCGACTTGTGATTTCAGTTCGTGATTGCGAAACAACTGACCCTGTCTAATGAATGACTTCACTTGTACCTTGTAAATCAGAAAACAATATCTTAGCTTTTAAATTTTCTAAGTTTTTAAAATAGCTTGAGTTTTTTCACAGCATTTTACACGATTGTAATTCACCGAAGCGTATTGCCAATCTTATATGAGTCAATGTTTATTAATTTCATATAAATTTTAAAATATTGTGTTATTTATACATGAAACATTGTTAAAAATGCCCAAGCGGTACATACATTTTTCATTCTACAATTAAAATAATCTTAGAGGTTTTTTACAAGAAGTGGTTAAAATCTATATTCAAACGGCTTTACAGCATTTTAGTGAGAGTACTTTGCCAAGCGGGCCATCGATTAGTGACAGGTTCTGATTTGCTTCTGAAATTTTATTATCGATTTTTTTGCCCTAACTTCATTAAATTCGTTAATCGTTCATCTCTATTCCAACTACGCTCGGACGGAAAGGTAAGATCACAGGCTCAACTTGAGAGAATTTGCTAACGTAGTAGCGCTGAATTATAAAATTTTGAGGTACCAGCACGCTAACCTCCAGTAACGTACCTCATACGAAATTTTAGTAAAAAAAAAATGCATTTGCATAAAATCACCTTTTTGATAGAAAAAAAGCCATGTAAGAATTTATCGCTTAAAAATAACTAATATCTATGATCTTACTATACGTATCTGATATTGGTATTTAAACCCTATATTTTTTTAAATCTATGCCAGTGGTTGGCAACCAGGTCAACCAAAAGAGCCAAATGTAGATAACACACAAGTGAATTTATCCGAAGAGCCATTTTTTTACTTATATTTTATAGCTTTGTGTTTCAAACATACGTATTTAGCCGTCTCTTACAAATTAAAGTTATAAGTAATTCCGTGCTGAACTAAAAATTTCGCGGAAGAGCCGCAGCCGAGGAGTTAGCGAGCTGTGGGTTGTCTATCCTCATTATTTTACATTTTATTGTAATTGTGATAGACTTACTTCTATACTTGTGCGATTTTCACGATCTATTTTCTTGAATCATTGCCATATTGATTTAAGCCGATTATTTTACTGAAAAAACTGATTATTTGTCAGTATTTACTACATTTTTTAATAATTATTATTATACCCTATTCCAATTACGAAGTCCCTTTTGACACTTCTTAGAGCATAACTCTTCACGTTTCGAATCATTTGAAATAATAATCATTTTTTGTTCATGGTCGTAAACATCATTTAAAAAATACGCAATCAATCTAAATCATTATACAATTAATTCACACACACAATAACAAAATAATAACATCTGTTTCATGGGACTTCGTAATTGGAATAGAGTATATTGATAGTGTCTTTCGGTTTTCGCAAGTCGCAGATAAAATGATAACTACTTTTACGGCTTATTCTAATAGAATCGCCTGTGACCACTGAAACGTCGGAAATAATAAAATAGTAAACTTTTAATTAAACCGATAGAGTAGCTTTAATTATATTTAGAGATTCTTTAAAATTTAAAATTCCTTAAAACATCAACGTCTAAAAAACTGCTTCATTAGTTTGCTGCTTGCATTCTTGTACTTAGAAAATGATTGTTTTAAATAACATTCTTAGTAGAAATCTGATATCTTGTTTAATCGCTACAATGGAATTTCAAACAAATTAACGTAAAACAAATGGGTAATCCAATATCCAAGTAAACTAGAAGGTATGAAACAATAAAATAGCTACATCTGAAATTTAAACAGGAGCCCTCCTCAAAGCTAGGAGAACAGTTTAATGAAACCATATTTTACTCCCAACTTTCGCCCGAAAGTTTTAAGTTGAGTAAATTGTAAGCATGGATAAGAAAACGCGTAACTCTGTCTTTTCTTCATAAGCTAAATTTGAAAGGAGAATATTTATTATTACATTACAATAATTAAAAAAAAACAAGTTAAATTAAGTTATTAATAGTAAAAAAAAAACTTTAAATAAAAAAATTCTTCAAAACCCAATGTTCCCGTTATAGTTTTTCATATCAAATGTATCAGTCACCAAACGTAAATACAAGATTTTAACTATTTCTGATAGAAAACTAAGCCTGAAACTTAGATTTAGAAGCCTTAATATTTGTAAGTAACTTGTAAGAATATACAGTCTCCATTAACTTTGTGACATTTTGATCTCCCTACCACTAGGATGGTAACTGATTCCCCAAGAAATCAGCTCAAGCGCTAGCCACCGAAAGGACCTCCAGTTTGATCCTACAAATACAAACACACGTACATGGTGATTTAGGCGCGTTGTTCCAATCAAATTAATATCTAACTGAACTATTCATCAAATTAACGTTGATTAATCATAGCTATTGATTGTGAGTACATAAGATACATAAACATTGGGTAACATGACGTTTATTTACCATTGTCAGCCGATGAGATCAATGTTCTCTGCGGTTCGTAATGAAATGCGAACGCACGACGTTTCCTTATTGCATTCCATTAATCTTAGAATTCTTCACTTTTTCAGCGGCTCATCTACTTGCTTACGGTATATTTATGTGTCTAAGTACCTATTCGTTTTAAATAAATTGTGTTTGTAACTGACATTTATTAGCTTCACTTGTAACTGGCTCCGTAAATAACCTAATGGTATGGCTTACTCTGAACCTGTTTGGTTAATTACCACAATACTGCCTGTTTCTACCGCTTTTATGAGTTCTAGCTTTATAAGATGCCGCTTGTACTAATTTCCTCCGATGAGACTATCATCATCATCATCATTTTAGGCCTTACAGCACTTTTATTTTTTATTTTTTATTGCTTAGATGGATGGACAAGCTCACAGCCCACCTGGTGTTAAGTGGTTACTGGAGCCCATAGACGTCTACAACGTAAATGCGCCACCCACCTTGAGATATAAATTCTAAAGATCTCAGTGTAGTTTTGCGGGTTTCATTTTTATTACACGATGCTATTCCTTCACACGAATGCACCGGACGTCTTATCCCTTGGCCACGACGACTTACAGCCTTTTTTTTTTATTGCTTAGATGTACCTGTAGCCTGGTACACTATGTCTCTCCAGACTCCTCTATTCATGACTCTCTCCTTCCAGTTTCCGACACCAGCTCGTTTAAGATTTGCTCTATGATGAGACTATGCGAGTGTTCAAATATTGCAAGCAGGCACTAATTTTTCAACGACCTAATGGCCTAAAGGATAAGACGCAAGGTGCATTCGAATTGAGCGATGTGTCTATAGCGACCTTCGAATCTCGTAGCTAGATACCATTCTTCTTGTGAAGATGCTCGGTTAAGATTAACCATTCTGCCTATTTTTACCTCAAACTTGTAATGTGTTCTGATTTGAAGCGTAGGACAGCCGTTGTGCCTTAGAACTGACTTACTGAGACCTTCGTGTCTCAAGGTGGTTATCGGCATTCACCTTGTGATCTCTATGTAACACACTGATGGTAGGATCTCTTGTGAGCCCGCACGGGTAGGTACCACCACCCCGCCTATTTCTGCCGTTAGGCAGTAATGCGTTTCGATTTGAAGAGTGGGCCAGCCGTTGTAAGATATACTGAGACCTTAGAACTTATATCTCAAGATAGGTGGCGCATTTGCGTTGTAAATGTCTATACGCTCCAGTAACCACTTAACACCAGGCGAACTCTGAGCTCGTTCACCCATCTAAGCAATAAAAAAAAATGTAACCCGGAAACCACTTAACTTCAAGATAGCCATAAGCTTTCTCACCAATCTCGATATCAAACTTCTTCCGAGCGTCATTTTATTCAATTTAAGACATACGAATTGATCCTTCCTTCAATGGATGCTGATAGTAAACAAGAATATATTAAGTGTATAATCTATGGTAAACAACGACAAAATCCTTATAAATGTCTACTACTCGGAAAAATGTGACACATTAGTCACTTGCGCGCAGCAACCGAAGGAGGTTTTATGCTAAGGAAGGAATTTATTGCGGGAAATATACTTTGAGATATATATAGTCTATCGATAGTCTAGATAGGGGCTTATAGAATTGCCCCATACATTGGCCACATAATACTTGAAATGCTTTCAGTAAGGAATCAAAGCAAGCAACGAGCAAGTCAAACAAGCGCAAACTCGTAATTACCTTCCGGCTATTAATGTCGAACCGTATAACATTAAGCCAGGCCATCCATTGTTTATTCCGTGGCCCTTATCGAATTAGGAGCAAGTTTGCGAGAAATTACATTAAAGACAAAGGACGAGAAGCGTTTTAACTTAATGGCCGGCCCTCGGCGGACATGTCCCTTGTCGTCGCTTTGCAGAGACTCGCCGCTCAATAAAAGAAATTGTCGACATAATGAAAAACCTACATAAGTACCTAAAACTTCTTTGTCAAATTTAAATTAACTTCGACGAATTATCACGCCTTCACCATACAATACGGTTTTGTTTAATTGCATGACGTTCGGGATCATTACAAGATTATTACAGTCAATACAACAAATACAATTTTGTAATTATTGTATTTTAACATAAATAAAAAGAAAGGCCTCCAGGCCACCAGTAATCTTTCAATCATAAAAAAATAGGTAGGGTGGTAATACCTACCCGTGCGGACTCATAAGACGTCCAACCACCAGTAATTACGAAAATTAAGGTCTGATAAGTACTTGAAAATCAATATGAAACAAAAAAAATGTGCTCAATTTTATGTAGGTTTTCTTGATTTGTCTCTTAAAATTTGCTGATTAGTTTTTATTTAAGTACAGGAAAGTATTTAGGAAATTCAGTATTTTAGGAAATAAAATAACAATTACGTAAAATAAAAATAAAAATCGTAATTCAAATTATCAATTAAAATAACAAAATATGTCTCTTTATTTTTGATTGACAACATAAAATTACATAGAAATAGAAATAATTACAAAATAGAGAGAGAAGGGATGAGAGAACGAAAAGAAAGAAGGAGAAAGAGAAAGGTATTATACACTACTCGCTTGTGTATACGACTGTCGCGCCTGCGCACGTCTCATTTAACGGTTTTATTCCACGCACTTTTTTCCACGGATTTTTTCTTACGGTTTTACTACCACATTTTTTTCAGTTCGGTCGCGCAGCAAAATCCCTATCCCCTCCAAGCCTGCCGTAAGGAACTTCGTTCCAAAAGTAGGTAAAAATCACAAATACGCTATACAGTGGAATAGGAATGGAGTAATATATCAATTTACGTAAGACTTAATAAATTAAATAGAATAGAGAAAAATATATTTACATTTTGTAAGATTCAGTAGAAGAGACGAAGTGATGCCTGTCTATGCCAAAACGTGCGATCACTAAAATATATTTAATAATAATTAAATAATATTAATATTAATTAAAATAATATTAAATAATAATGAAAATAATTAAATTATTTAATAATAATAACATTAAATTTAAAAGTATTTCAACCCAACCGTATTAGAGTCAAGGAAGACAAGATGCCCAATATATAAATCACAATAACTCTCGATTTGATAAAAAAAATAACAACATTATGCTCGACGAAACATTCAAGGCAATATTACAAGACATGAATATTCATTGTCCAGATGTCTCCCAGACCAGACTGGACCTAGGGCCTTGTAAATTGATGGCAATATGAAAGGGAAACATCGATATGATAAAGCCATTTGAAAACATACTTACATTGCCATGTTGTTATCAGTATTGTTAAGGCTCATAAGGCGTATGAAGTAAACTTACTTTTTTTTTATTAAGTAGGAAATGATTTGTCACGGCTATTTTTCTAAAAAATTTATTCAAATCAACGAAATTATCTGATCAGTATGTGAGTATGAGAGACGACCATTTTATTGAATAGTCAAGGAGTTTTGATTTTTGCACTAGATGAGTGATGATTGAGTGATTACCGAAACTCATTGGAATCTAAGCGGGAAAGCAGCCACGCAAATTGAGACATTAAGCTGAAGTCTTCATTTTATTGTAGAAGCAGTTTAAATAGGAAGTATGGTGGTGCCTACCTTACGTAACTCTTATACTATTTTTTATTGCTTACCCATCTAAGCAATAAAAAACGGATGAGCTCACAGCCCACCTGGTGTTAAGTGGTTACTGGAGCCCATACACATCTACAAAGTAAAGGCCGCCACCCACCTTGAGATATGAGTTCTAAGGTCTCAGTAAAGCCACAGTCTTATTAAATTTTCTATCTTCAAATACGTTAGAAAGTGTTTAGATTTAGAAAATTGTGGGCAATATCCTAATAATGCGCATAGCCTTCAGACCATTCGTCTAACAGACGCAGAAAAAATATGTTCTCGTTAATTCTTCTCATGAGACTATATTTAATTATACTAGTGAAATCCGGCCGGAGACAAGGAAAAATACATTGACTTATTAGCCTAGAATTCCTAGAATACCTAGAACAGTTAAATGAAATGCAAAATCAAGAAAATCTGTTAAATAACGAGCAAAGAACATAAACTAACATTATACAACATCATGCACACCATAAATATCAATTTTAATGCACTAAACATATTTCTAACTAAGACGATTCCGGCTGATCGTTTAGTCTTTGTTTTCATTATATTTTATTGGAAATCAATAGTGTAACATGTCTCAAGTTCGATAGTGAAAAGCAATTTAGTTCGTATTCCGGTATTCCCGGGCGAGTAGTAACAAGCGCATAGAAGTGCATTGTCTCTACTATCTCTACTATAATATTATAAAGAGGAAAGATTTGTCTGTTTGTTTGTATTGAATAGGCTCCGAAACTACTGAACCGATTTGAAACATTCTTTCACTTTTTGGAAGCTACACTATTCCCGAGTGGCATAGGCTATAATATTTTTTTAGGAATCCTTACTAAAACTCCAATAATGTAACCCAAGGTGTAAAAAAATTATACCTAAAATATTATTTACATCGCGTGCCCTGCGAAAACTATTGATGATAGAATAAAATAATGTGCTAGGATTTTGTAGAACACATTGTTATTTACAAAAAGTGTCGGGACAGCGTATGTCTAACTATTATAGTTATGCCGCAATAAGTGTCAACAACAACGTCAAATATCGTTAAAACTTTTGTTAAAGACCCGAGCGGAGCCGGAGCGGGCCGCTAGTCTGAGATAAATACGTGACGCAAAAAGATATATTGCGCTATAGGACGGCAGTAATTCCACGTTTCGAACTATTTGAACTAAAACTCTGTAGAAACGTGGACATTTTCAACAGAGCCTTAATTCACTTTCATATAATTCATTCATTCGTATAATTCACATAATGGACATTTTTTTTATATTCAAACATAAAAATCTGCGTTTGTATAGGAGGAGGTCAGAAATTTTCTTCCTCCTTAAAAATTTAAGTATTAATTAAACTGTGACATTAGATATTAATAGGTTGAACTCCCGAACAAGATCGTATCGGGAACTTTGAAGCACAAATACGCCTGAAAGTATCGTTGTTTCTGCTAAAATTCGATACAAAACAAAAATGAAGACATTCTCCTGAGGCGATAAAATTGAACATAAATATTTGTGCCGCAAAATTTGAATTCATGTTACAAATTACGCTTCTCCGCACTAATTGGTAACGCCTAATTGGTAGTCGCTACAGAAAAATTACTTTCATCAACGGGCGAAGAGTTTCATAATTACTGCAATTAGGAGCATTGCGGCGTTTTGTTCAGACGATACGACGGGCTCGCGGACGTGTTGCGTGTACAAATTTATCATTTTTAACAACGATCCACGCCCGCTTCGAAATTATTTATGTTTATTTCACAAATCCCTCGCAACGTTCGTTCGTACTTCTCTGTCCCTACAAATGGTCATCGGTATTTTATGTCCTACTTGTTGCCGTATCAAACATTGAAATCGACTTTCGTTTTTATTGTTTAGTTATTTATTCATGTAGCTGCGTTGGACAGGCCCACTTGACTTCACAAGGGAGCTACCACCACTCTGCCTATTTCTGCCGTGAAGCAGTAATGCGTTTCGGTTTGAAGGGTGGGGCAGCCGCTGTAACTATACTGAGACCTTAGAACTTATATCTCAAGGTGGATGGCGGATTTACGTTGTAGATGTCTATAGGCTCCAGTAACCACTTAACACCAGGTGGGCTGTGAGCTCGTCAACCCATCTAAGCAATAAAAAAAAAAAAGCTATACAAATGATGTTAACTATGTATATATTAGAATCGCCGCTCATTCAAAACATGAGTTAGGTACAATTAAATAAAGGCAGTTGTTGTCCTTCACACAGAAATACGCAGGATGGTGATGACCACGCATACTACCAATTTATTTATTTTCGGTCCTAAGCTGTGCTTTAGAATGATCATTTGTAACCAACCAGTAGTTATGAAGTACTTAAAACCTGTACTTATAAGAGTATAAGTAAGAGCCACGACGTTTATAAATGAGAAAATTTAATGGGAAAACAAGGGATGATATTGGTATTACCATTAGTCTACTCTACTGGTAGTAACGTGTAAGTACGACAGCTTTGTATAGTTTGGGGATAACGACGAAGGGAAGTACTTCCACTGAGCGGCTGATATTGCTCAGTAGACCGATGGTCCTAATGTTGTTATTCGGAACTTGTATATATGTAAGCTTATCTTGAAAATTTCATAAGCGAAATTCAGGCATCTGTCAAATATATTGCATTATTTGATAGCCACATACAGTTTTGCCATAAAAAAGCCATGCGTTCATGTTCGAAAGATAAGGCAGTATTTCACAATAAAATTGAGATTTCAAATGTACATTTGAAGAAAGACAGAACTCACATTCTGTAATCGGAATGGACTCTGCTTTTTCCAGCAAAGAGAACCCTTGTGTACAATAAGAAAATTGCAACAACTATAATAACTCTGAACCTTCTGGTTTCTTCTTATAACCAAGCACACTTTTAAGCACCTTATCAGATAAGCATTCTAAGAATCGCTTTATCGTTGCCGCCGCTGATTACTCCCCGAATCCTGATCGCGTAGGAACCGATCTCTGTCGACGCCTTAGACACGTCCTTACGGACACTCCTCCCGATCCACTAACGGTGCTTCTAGGTACTTCAAGCACCGGTCACCGTTCTCGTCGAACCCGTCGCTTGCGACGAAGGGCTCGACGAGTAAATTAACCCTCAGACACAGCCCACTGAGTTTCTCACCGGATCTTCTCTGTGGGTCGCGTTTCCGATCCGGTGGTAGATTCTGCGAAGCACGACTCTTGCTAGGGTTCGTGTTAGCAACGTCATCAGGTTTGAGGCCCGTGAGCTCACCTACTAGTTAAGGTTACGCTGGAATAGCCTCTCAAGGCTACCAGCTTAGGTAGGGAAAAAAAAAAAAAAACGTACTCATGACCGATCCAATGAGTCTTACATTAGACTCTCTAACAATATGACCTCTAACACTAGGCTTAGGGACCCAGATAATCATACTCGTCGAACTCAGTAGAGATTTAAAATATAAATTCATATTTAAAAGTTTTGTATAAGTTATATCGTTCTAGAACAGAAGCGTGAACTGACAGATTATAAGAAGGCGGACGATGTACAAACCGCACGCTCGTGTAACCACTTATAAATGAGATCCTTTTCATGTACTTACACTGAATCTATTCTCATTTCGTCTGACACGCTCCGCATAATATTAGGCAACGTTATTCTATGCCTGAGACATGCGAGTGCTTTGTCTTGACTTGAAGCTTATTTAAAATTACAGAGACCACGAATTCACGTAGAATGTTTCAATTTTATGTATAAAGAACGATAGATTAAAGTTTTCTTTATAGGTATGGTGACAGACATTGACATTGACATTTTTTTAATGAATGAAGAAGCTACCATAGTTATTATAACATCTTAAATCACATTTTTTTGTTCGTTCGATAGCAGATAATCATAACGTCTTCGTGGTGAGATATCATTCGAGCACATGAGCAATGGCAATTGCTTATTGCCTTATAGCTCTAGAGCTCTCTTCAAGCCTCATATGAAGAGAGCCTCGTTTTTAGATTCGTCAAACTCCATACAAAACACAAAAAGAATTAGATTCTTCATAAACTCTCCATGGGTCTACGGGTTCGAGACGATCTTTCGGATTTGTCAATTTAAAACATATTGGGATGACGCTTAAGCTATTATAAGCCATAAAACTACTGCACTTACGATCATATTCGCGTCCCACTACTTTTGTGGTTTCAGGGAGTCGTTATAAACTTCGCTGATTTTACGACCGCACGAATTTAGTGCAACACTAATGCTACACTAACGTAATAAAAATACACAACTAACATAAAAATACAGGGGCACAGTAAACTAAATATGCTTAAAAAGCTGTAACAAAATATTTCAGCATTACCACAACTTAATAATAGCAGACAACGAAGGTAGCGAGAACTGCTATAAATTCCGCGGTTGGTGTTGTACTGTAATAATGAAAAGATATGTCGCGCAGGGCAACCCTACGTGTTCTTGTACCGCCTCAAATTGGATCTACGACTGCTTTCAAACTTCTGGAACGTACATTAAATTTATCATGTTCATAATTTTCATAAAATTTTGTAAACACGTGGGCGATGTATGAACTTTGTTTAGTGCTGGGAAAAATTAACTTGAGTTATAAACGAAAACTCGATAATGTAAAAATTACTATAAACCATTAAATTAATTATTAAATCAAATAAAAATTCAGACTAATATAAACCAGAAATTTTCTGAATAATTAATTGTTACCAACAACAACTAGGTACTAAGTGCAAACAATAAAGTATTTCTCGGTCACTATCCTCGCTGAACCCGTCGCTTGCGACGAAGGGCTCGACGAATAAATTTAGCCATAGACACAGCCCACTGAGTTTCTCGCCAGATCTTCTCAGTGGGTCGCATTTCCGATCCGGTGGTAGATTCTGTGAAGCACTGCTCTTGCTAAGGCCAGTGCTAGCAACACTTCCGGTTTGAGCCCCGTAGCTGAAATAGCCTCTCAAGACTTTCAGCATAGGCCGGGAAAAAATGTGTTTCAATTGGATATTGTGATAGGATATTATGATATCGTTCGGACGTAGGTACCAAAATTATTAAATCATACTACTGCCGTCTTTATTGCATATACCTTAATGATCGAAGCTGGAACGAGGTCACGGTCCTCTTCAATCCAACCAAATCGTTACCAAAGTCTTATGACACCTTATGACACGACATCAAAGTTTCAATATTTTTTATTGTTTAACGGCTGTCGCACCCTTCAAGCCCAAAGGCATGTCTGCTTCTTGGCAGAAATTGACAGGATGTCTACCTGTGCAGGCTTACAATTTACAATACGACCAGAAATGACGATTTGATAATACCCAGAAATTTCATAGTACCATAAAAGCCCCATAAAAAAGTACTATAGAAGCTATAGCTACAGTATCATCTACGAACGATTGGTATTAAGGGATTCGTTTCATCAAATGGACAATATATTTCATAAGATTAGACAGGGTCACACCGCAACCTGAATGGTATTTATCAGTCAGATATAAAATATAACAAATTTTTTTTTAAATAACATTTAAAAATAAATTTACTATTAAAAAACAGTTTGCAAAAGGCCCACATTTTACTTTATAGACAAGTAGTTCTTAATAGTATAAATTGAATAGTTAATTAGTTATAAAATATAGTTAGTTATAAAATATAATAAATTATACTTATAAGTTATAACTACATAGCCTTGAATCACTTTAAAGGCTAAAAACTTAACAGAAGCTATAAGTGCAAACACTTACTTGCATGCATCTATAACACTTACTACATTTTTCCTAAAGATTTCAGCCGAGCAATCTAAACAATAGTCTGGAACAATCGATGAAACAATAACTAACAGCCAAACCACTATTCACAACAGTAGACCAATATATTATTATCTGAAACTGACCTTTAATCTTCGAAACGGCCTTATGTCAAAAGGCAAGTGGGCGTCTGACAAGAAAATATCCTGATTTATAGCAAACCAAATAAATATTTCCTCTCAGTGTGGAAGTCAAAGTTGGTGAGTTTACGGGAAAGTTACTCTGTAACCTCCCATTGTCCAATGGGCTAATCCCACGCGAGCTGAAGGGCGTTAAGTAACGAACATAGGGGCCTTATCTGTTTATCGGTATTCTTTACCATGAAGACCAGAATTAGGGGCTTTGGGGATTTCTTTGGGATAAAGAAAGAATATCCTCCAAATAATTGTATACAAAAAAAGTTATATACCTAATCTCAATGACAAATTATTTAGAGAAACTTAAATACCAATATAATGGTTTTTTTTAATCAAAAATTGCCTTAATTCGATATCTATATATAACAGGTCATAAGTATTGTCACACAGTAAAAACTTTTCTTTTAGAATGCTGGCCACAAAAAAGTTTATTAAATTCGAATTTCGAATTGTTCATGAAAATAAAAATGTATACTTTTAGAATTTTACTCATTTTTAAATATGGAGTGGACGCTTAAAGAAGACCGTGTTGCAGTTATTAGCTAGTAAAAGCTGTAAAGGCGCGAATTCAAAGAAATCCCAAACGTAAGCAGAAACTGTTGGCCCTTCAGATGGGGTTAAGCAGAACCACGGTGAAAAGGGTGTTAAATGAAGACTTAGGGCTTCGGGCATATCGAAGAAAAACAGGACATCGTTTGAATGCTCGTCTAATGGACCTGAGACTGAAGAGATGCCGCGTTTTATTGAAGCGGTACGCGGGAAAAAAATATCGGGAAATTCTTTTTTCGGATGAAAAAATTTTTACTGTAGAAGAGAGCTACAACAAACAAAATGATAAGGTGTACGCACACAGTAGTGAAGAAGCGAGAAACCGTATTCCGCGTGTCCAACGAGGTCATTTTCCATCCTCGCTCATGATATGGTTGGGAGTTTCTTATTGGGGCTTAACAGAGGTACATTTTTGTGAGAAAGGTGTAAAAACGAATGCAGTTGTGTTTCAAAATACAGTCCTGACGAACCTTGTGGAACCTGTTTCTCATACCATGTTCAATAACAGGCACTGGGTATTCCAACAAGATTCGGCGCCAGCTCATAGAGCGAAGAGCACACAAGACTGGCTGGCGGCGCGTGAAATCGACTTCATCCGGCACGAATACTGGCCCTCCTCCAGTCCAGATTTGAATCCGTTAGATTACAAGATATGGCAACACTTGGAGGAAAAGGCGTGCTCAAAGCCTCATCCCAATTTGGAGTCACTCAAGACATCCTTGATTAAGGCAGCCGCCGATATTGACATGGACCTCGTTCGTGCTGCGATAGACGACTGGCCGCGCAGATTGAAGGCCTGTATTTAAAATCACGGAGGTCATTTTGAATAAACTTTAGTGTCATAAGAATCTATGTTTTGTTAAGTTCATTTTGGTATATGAATGGTTACCTAATGAATTAACTTGTTTCAATTATTTTACATTAAACATGTGACAGAATTTATGACCTGATTAGGTATACGTGAAGCAAAAACTTTGTATCCCTTTTTACGAAAATTGCGTGGACGAAGGAGTATGAAATTTTCCACACTTATACAGAATATAGAGAAGAAGTGCCCAATGCTAATATTTTTTTTAAAATAATGCATAAAAGATACATTAAATCAATAAAGAAAACATTACACACACAACATACCATGTATTTGACGCACACACGCATGCATACTATTTATTGTCAAACTTTTGTTCTTGACGTCTGTGGTCAAATTGAGAATAGATTAAATATTGTTTGTCGCTAATAATATTTTTTATAGTGTAACCTTGGCGAAATTTGTGATTATAGAAGTATAAAATACAATCATAATAGTGTACAAACTTACAATTCCAATTAATTATAATCGAATTTCGACTACTGCGGGACTTCTAGTTAATACAATTACAATTGCCATACACGATCACGTTTATGACATAATAAAGTGTCTATTAGAAGACGTGTCTCATTTCGTTCGCTCGTTTTAAGTTAACCGTGAAGAACGCCAACATCATGAAATATGGAGAGCAAGAGTGAATAATAAAAACGGGCTATATTGGATCCAGTAAACTGTCGTCGTCTTGGTTTCGCTGTAAGTGGATCGCTGTGCGTGAATACAAAAGCGACTGCCTATGATAATGGATTTTAGAATCTTATTTTATCCCCCTTTTCTTGTTGACCTATCTTAAAATTCCATGCTTTTTTTTTGACATTTTTTGACTGCTTTGCCACGTTTGTGGTTCAAGCGTAAAAGACGAAATCCCATTATGATTTCATGAAACAGTATTTATATTTTGAACAGCTTTTTTATGTTTTTTTTCCACTACTATTTTTTTATCATTTCAGTATCGTAATTATTGGCTTATCATTATCTCAAGTAAACTTTTAAAATACCGAATGTTTTGAAACACTGAATGTTGTTTCGCGTCGTATGCTATTTGAAAGCGCCCAACCAAAATGAGTAAAATACAATCGGGGCAACGCTTTTACTAACGCATATGCCGTGAAACATTTCTGTGCATTTTCCAAGCTGCGGTATAAAAGGCAAATGGATTAGCGGCTTTTAACTGACTGTCGGTGGGTCTGACGGCCGCAACGGAAATATAGGGAATATGTCGGGAGCCAACCGGCTACTATCCGACACTGTGCCTGCCTGATTTTTTTGTTTTCCCACTTCTAGGTTTGGTGTATTTTCTATTTTTATCTTCAACTTAAAAAAATATTTTTGTGTGCTCGAATGCTTAAATGAAGAAAAATTAAAGATGTCCGAACTGATGGTATGATACTTGAATCTTCTTTCTAATACAGGATACTGACAACACAAATAATATAAAAAAAAAAAATGAAGTTTGTCGAAAAACTTTTCTTTCTGTTATACGTGACATGTGATTTATTTACGAGTACCTACGATTAGCAAGCAGCCTTTTTTAAGGTATATAAACAGGTGACCTTCATAATGCAACACAAATGCTTCAGGCCGTGAACAGGAACTATATTAGGTATACCACCTCATCACTTTATACTACATAAAAATTCTTCACAAGTCTCATTTGAACAAAGATGTATATGGCCATTAATCTTACAAAGAAGACTTCGTTCCAAAGCTCCAACATATTTGCGTGCGAGAAAATTCTTAGAAAAAATAATATATAGCCGAAGTGAATAGTTGTAGACATCAGGTAAAACAAGTATGTACATCCAAACTCTGGCGACTAATATGATGATAAATGGACGCAGAAATCTCACAGTTCCCGGAAAATATTCTCTATGGACAGTAAAATATGTATAAATGACAGTTCTAATTGGGCGTAATTTGTTAGAAAGTTAGGAATTTAATATGATTATCATCAAGTGTTTCAAGTTATTCAAATTGTTTTGCATATAACATGTTTTAATTTTTTATTTTTCTTATTCTCTTTCTCTCTCACTATCCAACTCCAAGCTATCTACTCTATACACATGTCATATATTCTCATATATTCTCAAATTTTATACATGTTTTTGCCAACAGAAACAGAACACAAAAATGTATTTGAAACCAGAATAACTCAAGTAAACCATAATCAACAATTAAATATACCGGACCCTAAAACCAATAATACCGCATATCTATATAGCATTATCATGAAAAATAACGTTACATAATGTTTGTGTCGAAGCAGGAAACGTGAGATCCGGGAAAACAGAAATATACGGAACGAACGGGAGTCAGCTTTCGTTCAAGAATCCTGTAATGGGACGTTGAATCGTTCTGAACTTAGAACAAACGTGTGTTGTAACATTCCGAAGGGTTCTGTAGTTTTGCAAAATGTTTTAATATAACAATTAGCCGTCAATTTTCCTTTCTAAACTCAACAGCTCGTCTCGAATCCGGTCGTGCCATTTTCAGAGGACAAGGGATACAAAAAACGGATTAATCTTGTTTTCTTCACTTAAAATTTACAAATTTAAAGTTTTTCTAAGATCACGTAAAAAAAACTTGAAAGTAGAATCGAAACGCGATAGCTGCATATGTTGTAGGTGTCATACAACAGACATATAAACATAATGGCTATTAGTGCATAGTAGCTTGTCTGTGTCCCTGGCATTGCGAACGTCCATGACAGTTTTCGCTCACAATAAATTTGGCTGTATCCTCGTCTATCTCCAAGAATAATAAAAAAATATATAGCGTTTTAATTTCATTAAGAATTGGCCACTAAATTTCCAGTGGTTACTTGAGCTCATGGATGAAAGGACATGAATACCGTTACCGATCAAGACAAGGTCAATGACTCAAGTTATTTTGTATAACCCCTGCTCTATTGAAATTGCAATGCACAACGTTACTCCTTTCCGTACAGGCTCGATTAATCGTTTGCCTACAAAGGCAATAAAAAAATCTACTATAAATAATTATCCAAATTATATCTAACGGCCGTCTGGTGTAGTGGTAAGTGACATGGTCACTACACAAGGGGGTCGCGGGTTCGAATCCCGCCAAGGGAAGATATTTGTATGATAAATATAAATGTCTTTTCCAGGGTTATGGATGTATATTAAATATATGTATGTGTATAATAAAAATCTTACATTTATATCCGTTATCTGGTACCTGTAACACAAGTTCTTTACGAACTTATCACGGGACCAGTTAACGTGGCGTGATTGTTAGTAAATATTTATTTATTACTAGCTGATCCGGCAGACTTCGTAGTGCCTCAATCGATAAATAAAAGACCTAAACTTTTATATAGAATAAACTTAAAACAAACAAAAGGAATCCGTCCGACGGGGGACACGTCAAAGGGAAAACAAAATTGTTATTTTTATTTAATTCCGAGAATTTTCATATTTTTATACCTTTTAAACCTTCTCTGGACTTCCACAAATAATTCAAGACCAAAATTATCCAAATCGGTCAAGCCGTTTTCATGTTATGTCGTGACAACGGAAAACGGGTTTCATTTTTATATATATAGATTATTATTATTTATTTATTTTGTATAAGCGGTACTGTTATTACCTCATCGTTAATACATGTAACGAAGTCTCGGTTGACAAGATGGTTGGTACCTGCCAAATGATAAGTCACCGGATTGATCAGGAATTTCACAATCAATAGAAGCAATGGTAATTTCTGATTTCAAACACATCTTCATCGATTTGGCTATATTATACCGAAAAAAATATACATTTTATTAGAAGAAACAGATACTTAATAAGTGCAGTAAATAATAATAATAATAATAATAATAATGTTTTTATTTCAAGTATCCATGACTCATATAAATTGTTAATAAAACTTAGACCTATGTTAGTAGTTATATTTACATCACAATGAATTACTGTGGTAACATCCCATGGGAGATGGCACCACAGCGACCCATGTATATACAGTCCAGCCTGCTTGCGATCATGCTCAGGATACTGTTGGAGCTGGCCCTCACTCTGTTTACCAGAGATGCACACCTCTTACGCATGGTAGCGTAAAAACAATATATGTGCGCGTCTGCAAACATCCCTGATGCGCTACAAAAGCGGGGCAGCACCACCAGCACCCTAAACGCGTTATTGTATTGAACACGGAGAGCATTGTACGATCTTTGAGTATATCCAGCCCACAAGCTGCACGTGTAAAAGTTAGTACAGTAGGCCCTAAAGAGGGTGACCTTGACTTTAAGTGAACACCGTGCAAACCTGCGAGCTATCATCATGTTTGCTCTAACCGACAACGCTCTCCGCTCTCGTTCAATATCTTCATCATCTTTGAGATCAGGGGTCAACACATGGCCGAGATAAATTTATAAACTCTTGTCAATGGCGTTCCGTTGAGTACTACGGGAGGTATTTTATCATGCGTCCCACCCCTGGTCTCAAAGACCATGATCTCCGACTTTTTACAGTTGAACACCAAACCGTGTGATTTGGCGTATCCCTCACACAAAGAAACAAGTTGCCTTAGGCCACAGATAGCCGGATCGATTTATTATTGATTAAGGATCTCTAAAAGAACAACCCGTCGGGCCTTCGTTTGAAGCAAATAAATATTCGTGTGTGTTTTCATTACGTAATTTATTTACTATTACTCTCCAACAAAATATGTTTACACGTTTTTTATTTGCGTTGACGGGAAAACCATGTCGGTGCATTTTTTATATAAAAGCACAACATGAATATTAACCTTTAGAAATGAGGTTAAAGTTTCAATTCCATTCAGATAGCAACTATCATATCCTTTAAGTTGGAGAGCGTAATTTCAGAAGTAGCATATTATATTTCGTTTCGTTTCGCTATCGAACTAATTTAGTATTTTTTTTATTTTTATTTTTATTTTGAACCTAAATCATAAATGACTTACAGTATTGAAAAATCGATCATAACAATATTAGACAATTTTAAAATCATAGCATTTTTTCTTCGGAACATTTATTAATGACAGATTACGTATAGTTTTTTTTACCCTCTTAAGCAGATGCGCGTACGACCCATTGGTGGACATACACTAAAATTTAAAACACCACAAAATTCTTGAAGTCCTGTTATATTATGTTATAATACAATGTGTTCCAGCGAAAACAAAGTGCCGTATGTATTCCTTTAGTATTTGACGCACTCTGTATTCGAATTATAATACCTTTACGAGGGAAGAGCTAGTTCACAGTGGTCAGTTTTAAAGTTGAGCAAACTGTAATCGCAGAGATTAGGAGCGATGCGCCACGCGACTGAACCAAACTTCCCAGCGAATAATGGATACCGAACGTACCGAAACTAACTTTTCGGTCGTATGTAAAGACTAAATTGCTTTTGTATTTACTAAATTTTGGGCCAAATTTCTTGTGGGACCGCGTACCTATGTATATTTACAAAGATTTGATATAAAAATACCAAGAGACTAAGATTTACTCTGTATTGTGGGCACACGTATTTGGTATAAGTATACCGAAATTTCGACAATCATCAAACTGTGGATACACAGTGGTCACTAAGTTCATAACTTTTATAGCGGTCTTAGAATGTAGCATAAACAAAATTCCATCCGAAAATAAGGAATTAGAGTTACACTTATCTCATAGGATGCATGGATCTAAATTAAAACCTATGCTATGTAAATTGTAATAAAACCGAATTGTAAGCACTTTCACACTTAGGGGCCATCCATAAAGTACGTCACACGTTAATGGGGAGGGAGGGTATCACCGAAGTGTGACATCGTGTGACAAGGGGCATGGGGGGGTCAATACTTTTGTGACGTCACATGTTAAAATTTAACAAGTTCCATACGATAGTTATTGCCCTAGTGTCGAGTCATACATATTTAAAAGATCGTGTAGCGTATGTGGTTTATATTTTTCCTCATATAAAGCCGCTAATCAACACAAACAATCGCATAAATGATGAAATGATAAATTAATGATGACGATGCTTTATGGATGGAAGAGAATGATGTCGACACTAAGGATGTTCCTGACGTTCAAATTCAGAACGAAAATGAAGTGCCTGATTTACCAGTAATAGCTGATATAAAAGAGTGGATCCAAAGTCCATGGACACTCGATAATTAAGTTTTTATTCTTTAATTAATATAATTAATCGTTTATTATTTTCTAACTAGTCGTTTGTTTTTTCGGTTTTATGAAATGTTGAACTTTATGTTGATTAAGTAAAAAATGAAAATAGCTGTTTTCTCTCGATTATTTTTAAATACATACATAAATTTAAAAAATGTGTGACGTCACATCAGGAGGGGGGGGTTATAAAAATGTGACAACCTGTGACAAGGAGGGGGGGAGGGGTTCAAAAGTCCTAAAATTCGTGTGACGTACTTTATGGATGGCCCCTTATGCTTCTCGAATGATGATGTGAGAATGGCATGTGCCGATTTCTCAGAAATCGATTTCACCTCGATAGAGTGCTTACATGAAATAACACAACAAATCCCAAAACATCGTACTTTCTTAAAAAAAATGTGTGGTGTTGTGGGACACCGGATAGAAACGAAGTTCCTTATTATAAAAATATTTATTTTAAGTTTTATTCGAGGTATAAAGAAAATAATTATTCGGGTATACATTTGTATTATGATTTTTTTATTGATAAAAATAAAATAAAAACTACTTTACAAAGTTATCAACTTTATTATTTACACAATAATTTATAAAAAATATATAATAAAAATATGTAATTTTTTGTACGTTATTACAAAGTTAAGTCGTACACTGTTTGCATTACTAATAAAAATCTTACGTTACGGACGTTTTATCCTGAATAGGGTACCCCTCCGCATCGTCCCATAAAGAACTTCGTTCCAAAAACTCAAAATTGTTTGAATTCTGATTTCGAATTTGAATAATCAAACTTTGTTTCGTTGCACACAACACAAACATACCTGAAGTTTTTTTTTTCAAATTTGCAACGATTTTCGTATGTATATTTTCACATCACCTAAAGCTAAACTCCAAACAAATACCCTGAGATACCTATGGGGTCTGCAATCAGTCTAGAAGCGTTGTCTGTCGCGACCTTTTCCGTGGCGGCGGATGCATAAAAATCACTTCAGTGCTCTCTCTCATTTTACTGAACGCACACAGATAAATTACGCCTTTGAACAATGAGCTAAGTCAAGTACAATTAGTAGACAATCTAAATATGTACTCTATTCCTCTAGAATTCAAAACATCAGAGTCAGTTTGACCAAAAAAAGCTTCAAATGAAATGAAGACGCATCACGTCTGTCTTCCATTGTTTATTCAACCACGTCGCTAGACAGGTACCGCTTCGCATTATTTATTCTTGCGAAAAGTTTGTCTCGTTCCGAAAAAGATTAATTTACGACCGAACACGACACAGTGGCGGCTCGCAGAAACTTAATTTTACGGCTCCCGAAACCGTCGCAGCAACGAGGATCGAAATGGAACCATCAAACATTGTAACGGAACAAAAAAAAGGCTGATCGAAGTTATATACCGTACGTCGTTTTCGCGCGCCAAATGTACTTAAAGTCTCTTTTCATCGACAGATATTATTTCCTCTTCCACTCAACGTAAAGGCCCGGCTTCGGCGCACACCGTTGCTCGGGCAAACTGAATTAGGAGCGTTTTTCTTCATTTTATATCTCTCGACCGCTAAAGAGCGACGAAGTGTTGAATTATTGGACTTACTTTACTTTATAAAACGATTTCGTTTCGAACGCTTCTGTTTGCTTTGGCAGGAGATTATTTTGCTTTTTAACTTTACAATTCATTCGGTTTTCGTTTACTGGTGGTAGGACCACTTGTGAGTCCGCGCGGGTGGGTACCACCACCCTGCCTATTTCTGTCGTGAAGCAGTAATGCGTTTCGGTTTGAAGGGTGGGGCAGCCGTTGTAACTATACTTGAGACCTTATAACTTATATCTCAAGGTGGGTAGCGCATTTACGTTGTGGATGTCTATGGGCTCCAGTAACCACTTAACACCAGGTGGGCTGTGAACTCGTCCACCCATATAAGCAATAAAAAAAAAACTGAAGATACGATCATTGGTTGCAGTATCTGCGAACTGCTGCGGCCGTACAATTAAAACATCGCAACTAACAAAATAAATTATAAGCACACGTTGAAACACGTTAAACACGTTAACTGACAGATAGATAATTTTATTACTCTCATGAATGAGTTCACTGTAATTATGCAAACTTATAGGTATGCCATTATTGTATATAAGTAGGTAAATTGCAATATGGCGTACACTAAAAATTGAATAGCATGTTATCAACTTGACACAAGAATTGAAAATGTGTGCCCACTCTGCCCTAGTAATTTTAATACAGTAGATTTTTAAGCAACTACGAAAGTAAATAAACGGTTTTGCTGTTCCAGCTCAGTAACTTACAGTGGACGACTCGCAGGAAACGAAATCCATCCATCTTTTACTGTAATTGAATAAATCTTAAACATATGTACTAGAACATATAAAATATTCAGACAACTTTCACGATGAAGATTTAACATCGTCCAAAAAGTTCTAGAAGCGGTCGTATTGAGGCATACAGCTACGCTGTAGTTCGAGGTCTGGAACGTTTACTTATATATTTTTTATTAATTTTAATTAAATTCATAATAGGGCATCTTCTGAGGCTACACAGGTAGGTATAACTCCAAAATGCGACTTCGTTCTTTTGTGATGCGCTTGGCCAAAGTAAACTGGCCGTTATTCCAGTCCAATAAAAAAAATTGACGTCTCCCAAACACAACAATCTTTATATTCATCATAGGTATATTAAATACGCGAAAAACAAACACAAGAGTCAAGCAATTGCCAGAGCCCGAGCACTTATGTTTTCTTGTTGCATAACCAAATAATCTCCGCATATTAGTATTGTTCGAAAGCTGTTTTAGCGCATGTATGTATGTATAAGAGAGGGTAGTGTTTCCTTTTCATTAAGTTGCCACGCACAATATTGCTGGCTGGTCGTAAACTCGGACCGAGGTGCCGGTCGCTGCCCGTTCTCGCCTGACCGAAGTAATGAGGCTACGGGAAAAATTATACGTTTAATGAAATGAGAGAAGTTCAGTTCCGTTTTCCTGATCCAGATATTAGGTTACTCTAACTGCCGACGTAACTTGACCTTAATGCTTGGTTTTAACGGTTACTTCGACGAGTGGCCTTAATTGTTTTTATGATCGTGAACATTGAATTTGGATATAAAACGAAGTAGGTACCTGGGTTTTAATTTAATTTTATATTTGAATTCTTAGGCTTATAAAAAATGAATATAAAAAAAATCAAACATTTAAGGAAACGATACTAAGTAAACAAAGAACCAACTTGAACTAGATTAATTCTTAAATTCACAGTACTAAATAGTTCTTGCAATATAAGATTGCAATTTTTTCCTTTTTTTTTATAAGATATATATCGGGTAAAAACGTCCTTCTGAGACGGCGTGTGAATTAAAACTAATGGAACGGTTAATTTCTCATGAGAATAAACCTCTCTTCGAAGCTCACCCCACGGAATCTGCTGAACTCAGTTCCAGCGGCCCAATGTTTTTTTTTTTTAAACGCAAACTATATACATTTTCATATTATATTAAATTATTTACTATTGAATGAATTATTATGCTATACAATATATATTTTTTATTGCTTAGATGGGTGGAAGAGCTCACAGCCCACCTGATGTTAAATGATTACTGGAGCCCATAGACATCTACAACGTAAGTGCGCCAACCACGTTGAGATATAAGTTCTAAAGTCTCAGTATAGTTAGAACGGCTGCCCCACCCTTCAAACCGAAACGGATTACTGCTTCACGACAGAAATAGGCGGGGTGGTGGTACCTACCCGTGCAGACTCACAAGATGTCCTACCACTAGTAATAAATTATTTATATAATAAATAAATATATATATAATATAATAATATAGGATATTATTAATATTAATATTATAATATAATAATATAGGATATTATTAATATTATACTGCGAGCTGAAAGAAAGAAACTAAATTAAAGGGAACCAAATCGTATTTTTTTTTTTTTTTTTTTTTTTTTTTATGATTGAAAGTTTACTGGTGGCCCGAAGGCCTTTCCAGTTTCACCAGGACAGGTGGGCGAGCAAAGGCTCAGCCAAGAGGGGTGGGATTTGCTAACAACTGCCCGAGCGCCTCCGAAGGAGACCTAACAACTCAAGAGCAATTGTTTCGCGAATGAATCTACTACCGGATCGGAATCGCGACCCGCTGAGAAGATCCGGCGAGAAACTCAGCGGGCTGATGCATGGGTTAGGTTGCACGTCGACCTCTTTGTCGAGTTCGACGAGTACGGTTACCGGGGTCCCTAAGCCTGCCCCTAGTATTAGAGCTGAAGGCATCTAATGCAAAGGTTATTGGATCTGATGGATCCGTAAGGACGTGTCTAGGGCGTCGACGGTGACTGGCTCCTGCATGATCAGGATTCGGGGAGTAGTCAGCGGCGGCAACGATAAGGCGATTATCATGACGCATAGCCTTATCGAAGTATCGTTCCGACGCTGACTTCATGTATTTCCGAATTGATTCGAGGCCCAGGTCGTCGTGTAGGTCAACGTTCCTCACGAACCACGGAGCCCCGACAGCTAACCTGCAAAAGCGGGATTGTAGGGATTGGAGGGTGTCTATGTGTGTGCGGGCCGCGTGAGCGAACACCACACTCGCGTAAGTCATGACGGGCCTTATGCAAGTTTTGTAAAGTGTCACCTTGTTCCGAAGGGACATTTTACTCCGCTTACAGATCATGGGGTAGAGTCTACCGAGAATAAACGCGGCACGGTCACGGACTGATTTTATATGCGGGCGGAATGTCATCGATGCATCCAGGGTAACGCCCAGGTACTTGACCTTCCTGGCCCAGGGTATGGGTTGTCTAAAGAGAGTAATCGGGGGTGTGAGATTCCTCCTCCTAATCCGGGAGGAAATCCGTGTGGAGCTTCCCCTCTGAAATAGCACCGCAGTACTTTTCGCTGGGTTGATGTCTATGCGCCATTTTCGGAACCACTGTCCTAGGGCTAGGGCTGCGCTCTGAAGCTTCTTCGCGATTAGGGACTTATTTCTACTAGAATAGTAAACAGTCGTGTCGTCGGCGAATAAAGCTAAATGGGTCGGCGGCGACCGGGGAATATCGTTGACGAATAAGCTAAATAGGAGGGGTGAGAGGACAGAGCCTTGCGGGACTCCAGCTGTGAGAGGTCGTGGGGAGGAGCGGGTTCCCTCGACTCGATATCGAAAAGAGCGGTTCGACAAGAAGTCCCGTATGATGAGCACGAGACTATCCGGCACGCCCATGTTGAATAGTTTGAAAATCAAACCATTGTGCCAGACTTTGTCGAACGCTTTTGCGACGTCGAAGAAGAGAGCTCCCGTGTATAACGGTTTTGGTCGATTAAGCCCCACAAGAATGTGCTCCGTGAGGCGGTGCACCTGTTGAACGCATGAGTGATTTGTACGGAATCCGAATTGTTCATCGATAAGAATGCCCTTGGATGAGACGAAGTCTCTGAGGCGTTTGTAGAGCAGACGCTCATACAGTTTGCCTAGAGACATGAGGAGGCTAATCGGGCGGTAGCTCGTCGGATGATTTTTTGGTTTACCGGGTTTATGTATGCCGATAACGTCCGCTTCTTTCCACACCGCGGGAAAGATACAGTTCGCCATAGCGGCATTGAAAATAGATGCCAACATCACGATGAGTTGGACGGGTAGAAGTTTAATAACGCGGTTGGATATACCGTCGGAACCGGGAGCCTTGCGAGGACGTAGGTCTTTGATCAAGTCTTTAACTTCCATCGGGGTGACGGGTGGTAACGCATCAGAGGGTGGCAAGGAGGCTCTGCGTTCTACCTCACTGTCTACTAATTCTACATGAACAGGGTCCACGGATTGAGTGCTGGGCGTGCACTGGGTTTGCAATGTATCGGCCAGCAGCTCTGCTTTTTCGTCATCATCGAACGCCGCGAGTCGGCCTGAGGGGCCTACGAGGGGGGGCATAGTTACTACCGTATCCGATTTGAGAGTACGAGCTAAGCGGTAGTAAGACCTTTGGGAGGGCGCAAATCGTATTTCTAACGATGACTAAGCTATGATATCAAACAGAATGATGAATGGTGCCGTCCAAAGATATTGTTAATTAATACCTGACACATTATTAAAGAAACTACGGTGTTACGCTTTCCCAATAGAAACTTATGAATCAGCAAGAATAAAGCTGTTTTAACATAACATAAAAATTATGTTATATAACATTAAAAAAACAACAGAAAGTATTGATGAATTATTTTTTAACTTTTCTTATATTTAAAATAAATAATTTTTCAGCACAATGATTGAAAATAAGCCTTTTTACTAAGTGGGCTGTCACTAATACTTTTTTGTACAGGTTGACGAAATTCTTGACGACACCTCTGAGTGACGAAGGCTCAAAGGATAATGTCGGTGCCTAGTACATACTACCTATAAGTGTTTAATCTATGGTAAACACTGAGCTGTGTGTGACAATGTCAACATTAGCATCACGGCTCCCCTTCACAATCGGCCATGATGGGCCGACAAATGATCGTCCATCATGGCCGCCATGATCGGGCAACTCTCCACACAATCGTGAACGTTCATTTACTGACTGTATACTGATATGTTAAGACGTCTGGGTATCGAAGATGGAAATCGAGGAGATGGTGTGGACACGCACACAATCATGGGCCATCGTTCCTTTGATCTACTGACACAACGCTGATTGTGCACGATCATACACGATGATGGCCGATCACAGACGTTTATACCCTCTACACTATCGTGAGTATCTATAATCACCCATCATGGCCAATTGTGAAGAGGAGCCATCATATATTTCCACTGTTGGAAGGCCGCGGGAACATGATGTGTCATACGTAGGTATTACTGATTTTTTTTAATTCCATAGAACTATCGTTCACTCGTCTCACGGCCGATAATATGGTGCTAAGTGGTTACTGAAGCTTATTAATACCAAAAACGTAAATGCCGCTACCCACCTTGAGACATTAGTTCGAAGTTTCAGTTCTATAGCACAACGATTGCCCCACCTTTCAGACCGAAACGCTTTAATGCTTCGCGGCAGAAATAGGCAGGGTGGTATGTAACCGTGCGGGCTCATAAGACGTTTTACCACTAACAGATTTGTTCTGATATCGTGTTTAATGTCTTAGAGTCGTATTTAATGTAAAGGCATCTCGATGTAAAGGCATAAAGGCAACACACGGAAAATATATCCTGTATTATCCACGTTTATAAATAAAGCTTTCTCCATCTAAGCTTGATATATTGCATTGTATTGCTTTATTGTATTGTATATAATATCATATTCTATAAAAAATATAACATATGTTTGTGTGTATCTTTAATAATCTTAATACAGGCCAATCTCTTTAAGACTTCTTACGACACTGAGATTGATCACATGTAATTAGAACTAACGAAAAACATTTTGAAATAAACGTTTGTCGCTTAAAACGAAAATGTTTTTTCGAGAACGATCGCAACCTCCTGCTCAAAGAATATGGATCCTTTTAAACTCTTTGCCTCACTTGACTCTGGCACACAAGTTTGTGTAAACACCAAACAGTTTGCTAGCTCAAAGGCAGCCATGTATATTAAGTATGTACATATGTTAGTACCTACTGATATCCACCTTGCCAGCCAAAAAGAAAATTATAGTTAAAAGTAAATTTTAATTGCCACGTCGATTTATAAAAACATATTATCTAATTAGTTGTGTACCTACTTGTGTGATTATTTAAATGAATGTTTTAACTAAGTAGGTTTACAGACATCGGATTAAATTTAGCTAATATAATATATTGGATGTTATATAAATTGGATGTTAATGATTATTAGAATTGAGAAGCTTAAACCTGTAATGATCCTAATGATGAAAATCAGGAAAGAAAAAATGTAATTATAAAAATTTTAATTTGCTTAACTATGTACCTACTGGTGATATGGTTTCATAATAATATGAGCTCACATTGATTACATACTAACAACACCCTGCTGTTTCTAACGCAGTAATGTGTTTTGAGGGTGCAATAACCGTCTTAAATACTATACAACTGAGGCTCACGTCTCAAGGTTATGTAATGGCGATATTTATGTTGTGACGTCACTAAACTTCAGTGACCACTAAAATCAGATGGGCCGGCAGATCGTTCTCACATTCAAACAGAAATTTTAAAAAAGATATATCGTCGAATCGTAATATGTGTGGCATTTAATTGTAGATCACTCGCTTTAAGACCAGCACAGTACATATGTAAAAAGAATTAAAAGGAAGTGTTTCTTTCCTTCTTAATGTAGTATCCTACTTTAACAGGTTACGGCACTGTTTTTAATCTTCCCACTTGCTGCTATGGCGCCACTTCAATTGCCTCCCTTTCAGCGGACACTTTTAAGCTATTGCATAGATTTTATCGCGGGCTTTCAGAACGGCGACCGAATCAAGAAATTAAGTAACGAAAATAAAACCTAACACCCCCACTCCGCCTACCATGTAACTCGCGTTCAACACATTCACACATTGCACTTGTGTAGTGTTTGTGAAAAAACGCGCGGCGTCTGTACGTCGCACTGCATGCGCATCATGAAAAGTCTGCCCTTCTCTCTCTCGCACGGTCTAGCTCATAGTGTGAAGGGGACAGTTAATATTTTGCTTTTCTTAATGTTTATAAATATAGCGTAGTTTCATTTTATTATTGTTTTAATATTAAATTGTTATTGTCCAATTATAATTGCTTACGTTGATAAAAAATGCTATGCAATAGCTTTACCGCAGCAGTCCCCAAGTGCCACACGTGTTTCTTTAATACAGTGAGATGGTGCTCCTTGCTTCTATCCTTCATACTTAGTAGGTTCAACTTCAACGTATCAGTCCACAGTTCCAACACCTGAGGTGCTGATACGGCAATTCTTCAATGCAGGTTTCATCTTAAGCTCCACATGATGCTGTGAGCATAATTAAGGCCAAATGACTCAAAAGACTTATTCCCAGGCCAAAAATAAGTTTAAAAAAATGCAAATCTCTGTCGCTGACAGTTTTTTTTTATACCTACCCTGACACATGTTTTCCGACTAATTTAGCCATCTCTGTCTATCCTACAAGTAAAGTAATAAGCTATCCTGCAGTCAAATGTCAACCAGTTTTATCTTAATATCAAAACATTCATTCAAAACATTATATCGCAATTATTACATTCATGTTTTTTTCGCAGTTTGTTCACTTCGAACAGACTAATGAATATAATAAACGCTAACGTTACGCCAGTTCAGTGATTAGGTACGTTTTCCTTGCAAGTATCCTTTCCTGATGAACTGACAATTCAGATTGACCTTGTTTGTAGATTAGAAACAAAAGTAGATTGTTGAAATATTGGATTTGGAAGTTCACGTTTCGTCTTAGAGGGATCTTGTCACAAGGTAAGTGTTCAATTTTGTGCTTTTACTTTTTTCGGCTTAAGCTCACAAATAACATAAATGTGTAAACGTACATACTCTTAAATCAAGTTTTATTGAATAGGAAATTTTTTGCAACATTACCATGTTATAATAAAATTATTAAAGGAAATGACTCACACCAATTCCTTATTTTCATTATAACTCGGCAACAATTTATTTTATCACAAACAGAATATTTTAAAAATGAGATTAACTATTAAAATAATAAAATAGTAGTAATTGGGCCCAGTGAAATATTACGAGACTATGTATTAATATTTGGTGACCGGTACCTTCAGATTGAAATTGAGGTCTTGTCTGTATTTGTGCATGGCATCATAGGCTTTAAATCACAAGACATATCCAAGCTCACAATATGCCCTGCATTGTATGTACGTAAAACATTTTGTATGCATTTTATAGTAGTTTCCAAATTTTTTTCTTTTCAGTCACAGACATAAGGAAAGCTTTTTTTTATTGCTTAAAAGGGTGGACGAGCTTACAGCCCACCTGGTGTTAAGTGGTTACTGGAGCCCATAGACATACATCTATGATGTAAATGCACCACCCACCTTGAGATATAAGTGCTTAGGGACTCAGTATAGTTACAACGGCCGCCCCACCTTTCAAACCGAAACGCATTACTGCTTCACGGCAGAAATAGGCAGAGTGGTGGTACCTACCCATGCAGACTCATAAGAAGTCCTACCACCAGTAAAAAAACAACCTTTACAGTTTAAACTTGTGTTAATTATTGTCATTATTTCATTATTACTAGTAAAATAAAAATACAATATTTGAATGTCGACAAATAACCCTAATTCTATGGGACCATGAAAACTAAAGTATTTCAGATATCAGAATAAAAATGGAAAATGAAACTCTGAAAGTAGTTTTAATTGCATGTATTGTTTGCCTGTAACATAAGGCCTATTGGGATCTTGGAACCATAAGGTTTAAAAACATTGATATCCAGCAAAGAGTACCACCAATAAGAGATAACAAAAGAAGACTTACTAAGAAAATAACTATTTATGATTAGCTTGATAAACTAATATTGTTTTTTGTTTATATTAGTATAGTAGTTCATCTTCAGAAATACTGTTATTTACTCCCAGTATTTATAAGTTAAAATATCTAAATCAAAAGAATATTTCCTTCTGAGAGTTTGACCAATTAAAACCAATAATAAGATGTGATTGGATCACTTCCATGACAAGGATGTATAGTGGTGATATTTCCAAGTGGAAAATTGAAATATCCTGCAATTTGTTGCAGTTAATGTGGGGGAGCAAATTTGTTACGCAATGTCGTCCAGATTAGTGCAATTTCAGAATAAGTTAACAGCTTTACACTAGTTCTGACTTTGCTGCTTCTGACTTTGCTGAGCTGCTGTGTAACTGAATTGCTTAATTAAGGCTATAAGAAAGCTTTATGAGTCTTATCAAAGAACTCAAAACTAATCAGTTATTTGAAATATGGGAATACCACTTGAAGAAGGAAATGATGGAAATTATTCTTAACAAAACTTTCAAGGCAGAGAGAGGAGAGGCAGAATAAAACAAGTTTCGTCATATCTATAATTAAAAAAAATTAAACTATGGAATGACAGGGAGTTCATTTCTTCAGAAAACTTAAACCTAATAATTAGTACTTGGGTCTTAATAGTAGGCTGTAACCAAGGCTTGGCCATGAGTGATAGTGATTGCCTAACATCAAATGGACCGCATCCTACCCATTTTTTCTTGTATGTAGTCACTGTCACTGATGGACATCAACAAAACTAGGAACATAGCCAAGCTGCAGCCTACAGTTTCCACTTTTTGAAATGCACCCATAATGTATATAACAGATATCCCTAATTATAATTAAATTGTTGATAAAATCACTGCATCCGATGCAGTGATTTTAAAACATGGTTCACACAGTAAGCCATAATACATGTGAGATAAGACTCCCTTCCAATTCTGAGCCCCGATGGTGCTGCTATGGCATTTTGCCAACATTCTAAAATTAGAATTCCCCTAGTTGCTTTTAACGCCGGTTTGTTAGTATTTACAATAATGACTATGAGTATCAAAACCTCTGAAATTACGTCGACAAGGAAAACCGCTCATTAATGTAATGTACTGTTTTTGTATGGTGCTAACTTGTTGGCTCAATTATCGATACTCCATACTTTTACAAATAAAGTAAAATTTAGAAGTGTGTTTAGTGAATAACAAGTTAACTATCCTTCTTTCGAATCAAAATGAAACAAAGATTGGGCATTGTTTTTTTAAAGTGATATTGTTATGTCAGTAGAGTGAAATAGACTATATAATCTGACGAAGAAACATCTCATTCCCACGGGAAAAACGCGAGCGAAGTTGCAGGTAGAACTAACAGATAGTTTATTCTAAAATTCAAACTGTTGGCATGAGTATAAAATATGTACTTATTATATTTAATCCTTTGCTTAAAAATAAACTACATACATATATGCCATTATTATACCTGTAAGTCACGTTTTATGAAGCTGCATCTAGTGATAGAGATATTGTGTAAACATAGACAGTATACCCATGTGAATTGCTCCGGAAATTCATCATTAACGGCAAGGACGCGACTTTGTGAACAAGTCATTGGCATTTGATCGTATAGTATTTTCAGATCATTTGTTTAGACTAGATGCTTTATAATCAGAAGAAAATGTTCGTTCTATTTCTTTTTGCGTAAACAGTTTTGTATTTGCGAAGAAATTTTAAACGCAAAAAGTAATGTGTATTGTAAAAGTACGTTAGGCTTTTTTGCTGATTTAGTAGCTTATATTAGCAAACAATCAAGAACATTAAATTATAATAAAAAAGATATATGTTGAGATATATGTTGCGTAATTACTACTGTGTGCTTAGTGCGAGTTTTGTAACGTTCTCACTAGCGAGCCAGTTTGCTCAAATTTGTATGCAATTGGAACAGCGCCCCTAGCGGCAAACGTACTCGGTGTTATTTTGTGAGTGCGAGTTCATATTAACGTTGTGATCTCGTAACCGAGTAATTTTACCGAAATGAGTACTACGAATGACATTTGTGCGAGTGCGTGTTACAAATTAGTGGGTTTTAACGTTTCGATCGAGTATTTCTTTAGTAGTTCTATTTTTCCAACTAGAGAGGCAAAAGTATCATGCCATAAAGCCTAATCTTTTTTTATGAAAAATGATAATATGGAGTGAAATGGATTTGATTAATTTGAAGCATTAATCAATTGGCATGGAATGAAATGAAATGAGATCAGATAATATGGGATAAAATATAATCTCTGCAAAATGCTGATTATATACTGAGATTTTTTTCAGTGGACCTTTTCGAAGACTTCGAGAAGCTACGTCCAGCGGTTTTGTTTAATTTTTTAAATTTTCGCACTTTCACAGATACTAAACAGTTAATAAACCCACGTTACTTTGTTATTGTATAGATGGGTGGACGAGCTCCCGGCCCACCTAATCTTAAGTGGTTACCGGAGCCCATAGACATCTACAACGCAAATGCCGCCTCCCACCTTGAAATATTAGTTCTAAGGTCTCAGTATAGTTACAACGGTTGTCCCACCTTTCAAACCGAAACATATTACTGCTTCACGGCAAAAATAGGCAGGGTGGTGATACCTACCCGTGCGGACTCACAAGACGTCCTACCACCAGTAATTACGCAAATTAATTTTGCGGGTTTGATTTTTTTTACATGATGCTATTCCTTTACAGTGAAAGTCAATCGTAAACATTTGATAAGTACGTATTTCATTAGAAAAATTGATACCCGCCGGCGGGATTAGAACACCGGTGCATTGCAAGATACGAATACACCGGACGCCTTAACCTTTAAGCCAGGACGGTCTCAAAATTCCACTTATACACGAAGAAATATTAAATACGCATTAACTAAGAAACATTAAATAGACAAAATAAAACAATTCACACAATTTAGCTCCTCGCGGTCCCTCCAAAATGTCTTTTCATCTTTTTTTCCTAGTTGTTCAATTGTAAATGAATAAATCAAAATCAAATCGAGTTTACGTTCTATACGGTGAAAAATGAAGAATTGTGAGTGTGAGTTGAAATATGCTACTCGCTTCGCAGGGCGTTTATTCACCGAGAGCAGCAATAATATCATTTCTCGTATATTGGTAGCACGTGATGTTTTGGCATTAGACCGTCTAAATGAAATACAACGCATTTTAACAGCATTTTAATGGGAACCAATTACTTTCAAAATTATTCGGGTAATGTCGTGTGTTCAATACTATTTTGTACCTTTAGAATTAAAGTGGCTCAACCCAAAATTCGTAGTTTCTGGTAAACTTCAATATTGTAATACAGTAATTGTATTTTTTTAGTTTTTCGGTTTAAACACTTTAAGACATGCCATTTTATTTGAAAAATACAGAAAGAGTACTTTGTCCTTTTCTAGACTAAAAGAGACTGTTTAATTTTATAAGCTGATAGAATAATATAGAAAAGAATAATAGGATACCCTCTAATCGTCACATTGGAAAAAGGTATGGCTTTATCATTTTATCATTTAAATTATTTTTTATTGCACTTATAAAACTAATTTAATTTACAATATGTAACTACATATATCTATAACTAATCCGTACTAGTCAAATTCCTCATAAATTGTCAATATTCTTAATAAAATTCCTATTAATAATATACAAGTGCAAATGTTGAGCTGCTTGCCAGAAATTAATAGTGATAATGAATAATAGTGTTTTGTTTTTTTGTTGTTTCCTTGTAGGCTGCCTGTAATAATCTAAATCTGTGTGAAAGGCAATAAATGATTTTATTATTATCTACTAATGGTAGTCCAGTGGTCGAAATTTGACCATAATTTATTTAAATTTTAAGTTTGAACATTATTATAGTTCTATTGTCACCTTTCTATTATCATCATTTCTATAATAATCATTGCTCTATGTCGCCAAGGCTACATTATAGAAAAATAATATTAAAGACAAAAAATATTAATCTATTCTCAATTTGACCACAGATTGATAAATCAATAAACAAAAAAAGTATAAATGCATGTGTGTGTGTGTGTGTGTCAAATACATGGTAATGTGTGTAAGGTTTTTTTATTGATTTAGTTTATATTTTTATTGTTTATGCACAATTAAAAAAAAATATTAGCAATCTGCACTACTTCTCTATATTCTCTATAAGTGTGGGAAATTTCATACTTCACCGTCCGCGCAATTTTCGTAAAAAGAAGTACAACATTTTTGCTTCACGTATTACTTAAAATGTAGGTTCTTAATAATAATACATAAGTGTTTTGAAATATAAAACTAATCTTAAATTTTTTAGTTATACCACTTCCATTCTAAGGGTGCAATTTCGTAAAAAAAACTTTGCCGTAATGGCGTAACCTTTAAAATACACGAAAACTGCCCAGCATTAAGTACATATTGTTTTAGTAACTTTAATAGAAGTATTAGAATTAGAAGTTTATTATAGAATTTATTTAATTGTAATTACATATTTAGACATACTTAACATACCTAATTAATCTTGGAATAGGTAATTATTTCTGCTTTTTTTAATTAAAGAAATTATGTTTTACATAGGTTTAATCATTTACCCGTTGAACGTTTATAAAATGATTGTATTTACGGTAATAGTGTTGATGATCTTCATTAGGTGGCCCAAATATACTAAAATTATTACGAGCATCCATCCTTATTTATAAATGTGTAAAGAAGCAAAATTATTATTACATTGTTCAAATTTCTATATAATTTATAAATATAAATCTGTACGTATGTACCTGTAAATATGTATATTGAGCGCGCGTGTGTGTGTGTGTGTGCGCGCGTGTGTATGTGCGTGTGTGTATATATTTCTATAATAGATAGGTACACAGTGTGCAATTAATTTCGAAGTTATTCTTGCCCATCTAATGGTTGTCTGGAAGAGATCACTCTTAGCGATAAAACTAAGAAAGAATGTTTCACAATATTTATTCATTTTGTGTACAATAAAGAATACTCTTTCACTGGTGGTAGGACCTCTTGGGATTCCACACGGGTAGGTACCACCACCCCGCCTATTTCCGCCGTGAAGCAGTAATGCGTTTCGGTTCGAAGGGTGGGGTAGCCGTTGTAACTATACTGAGACTTTAGAACTTATATCTCGAGGTGGGTGGCGCATTTACGTTGTAGATGTCTATGGGCTCCAGTAACCACATAACATCAGGTGGGCTGTGAGCTCGTCCATACATCTAAGTAATAAAAAAAAAAAAAAACTATCTCACTCTCTCTCTCTCTCATCAAACAACTCTTTAAAAAAAGCAATGATTTAATAAGAATTAAATGAAAAAGCAAATAATTAATATGTATTTACAACTAGCTAGACGTCTATAAATTTTTCTAACCGAAAAAATATATGTGTATAAACCATTAGAATAGATAAAACCTTAAAAAACAATATTATTATGAAAAACGAAAGAAAAAATCTTGATATTGTATTGGTTTCACGGCAAAAATTTTAGTGACTACTTAACTTGCTTGAAAGTGAAGAAATACTCTCACAATCCATTAATTTGTAACTCGCACTCGCACATACAATAATCGAGAGGCTCACTTCGGTAAAGCTATTCGATACATGAGACAGCAACATAAACAAACTTTCTCTCTCCCACAAAATGGGATTCATAAGTTTACCACTAGGTGGCACTGATACAACCTCACACAAATTAAACATAACATTAACATCGATTGAGTAATTAAAAAAACTCTCACTAAGTACAGGTACATTACCCATTACCCGACTAATTATAAATATCGTTAGAAAGCTTGGCATTTCAATTAAACGCCTTAAAAACAAACCTTGCGTGCTACCAATATAAAAGAAAAAAATATCGCTTTTCAAGATGAATAAACGTCCTGCAAATCGACTAACTCGCACTCAGAGCTCCGCACGTTTCACCGTGAAGAGCGTACACTCGATGCGAGTCATTCGATTCGATTTTTGAAACTCGCACTAAGCCTACAGGTCGAGCTAAATAAAACCGTTTAAAAAAACACCTCAAGAAAACGAAGAAGTGAATAGTGATACTGTGTGCTTAGTGCGAGTTTTGTAACGCTCTCGATAGCGAGCCAGTTTGCTCAAATTTGTATGCAATTGGAACAGCGCCCCTGGCGGCAAACGTACCCGGTGTTATTTTGTGAGTGCGAGTTCATATTAACGTTGTGATCTCGTAACCGAGTAATTTTACCGAAATGAGTACCACGAATGACATTTGTGCGAGTGCGTGTTACAAATTAGTGGGTTTTAACGTTTCGATCGAGTATTTCTTTAGTAGTTCTATTTTTCCAACTAGAGAGGCAAAAGTATCATGCCATAAAGCCTAATCTTTTCTTATGAAAAATGATAATATGGAGTGAAATGGATTTGATTAATTTGAAGCATTCATCAATTGGCATGGAATGAAATGAAATGAGATCAGATAATATGGGATAAAATATAATCTCTGCAAAATGCTCATTATATACTGAGATTTTTTTCAGTGGACCTTTTCGAAGACTTCGAGAAGCTACGTCCAGCGGTTTTGTTTAATTTTTTTTAATTTTCGCACTTTCACACATACTAAACAGTTAATAAACCCACGTTACTTTGTTATTGCATAGATGGGTGGACGAGCTCCCGGCCCACCTAATCTTAAGTGGTTACCGGAGCCCATAGACATCTACAACGCAAATGCCGCCTCCCACCTTGAGATATTAGTTCTAAGGTCTCAATATAGTTACAACGGTTGTCCCACCCTTCAAACCGAAACGCATTACTGCTTCACGGCAAAAATAGGCAGGGTGGTGATACCTACCCGTGCGGACCCACAAGACGTCCTACCACCAGTAATTACAAAAATTAATTTTGCGGGTTTGATTTTTATTACATGATGCTATTCCTTTACAGTGAAAGTCAATCGTAAACATTTGATAAGTACGTATTTCATTAGAAAAATTGATACCCGCCGGCTGGATTAGAACACCGGTGCATTGCAAGATACGAATACACCGGACGCCTTAACCTTTAGGCCAGGACGGTCTCAAAATTACACTTATACACGAAGAAATATTAAATACGCATTAACTAAGAAACATTAAATAGACAAAATAAAACAATTCACACAATTTAGCTCCTCGCGGTCCCTCCAAAATGTCTTTTCATCTTTTTTTCCTAGTTGTTCAATTGTAAATGAATAAATCAAAATCAAATCGAGTTTACGTTCTATACGGTGAAAAATGAAGAATTGTGAGTGTGAGTTGAGATATGCTACTCGCTTCGCAAGGCGTTTATTCACCGAGAGCAGCAATAATATTATTTCTCGTATATTGGTAGCACGTGATGTTTTGGCATTAGACCGTCTAAATGAAATACAACGCATTTTAACAGCATTTTAATGGGAACCTACTACTTTCAAAATTATTCGGGTAATGTCACGTGTTCAATACTATTTTGTACCCTTAGAATTAAAGTGGCTCAACCCAAAATTCTTAGTTTCTGGTAAACTTTAATATTGTAATACAATAATTGTATTTTTTTAGTTTTTCGGTTTAAACACTTTAAGGCATGCCATTTTATTTGAAAAAGACAGAAAGAGTACTTTGTCCTTTTCTAGACTAAAAGAGACTGTTTAATTTTATAAGCTGATAGAATAATATAGAAAAGAATAATAGGATACCCTCTAATCGTCACATTGGAAAAAGGTATGGCTTTATCATTTTATCATCTAATTTTTTTTTTAATGCATTTATAAAACTAATTTAATTTACAGTATGTAAATACATATATCTATAACTAATCCGTACTTGTCAAATTCCTCATAAATTGTCAATATTCTTAATAAAATTCCTGTTAATAATATACAAGTGCAAATGTTGAGCTGCTTGCCAGAAATGATATAATAGTGTTTTGTTTTTTTGTTGTTTCCTTGTAGGCTGCCTGTAATAATCTAGATCTGTGTGAAAGGCAATAAATGATTTTATTATTATCTACTAATGGTAGTCCAGTGGTCGAAATTTGACCATAATTTATTTAAATTTTAAGTTTGAACATTATTATAGTTCTATTGTCACCTTTCTATTATCATCATTTCTATAATAATCATTGCTCTATGTCGCCAAGGCTACATTATAGAAAAATAATATTAAAGACAAAAAATATTAATCTATTCTCAATTTGACCACAGATTGATAAATCAATAAACAAAAAAAGTATAAATGCATGTGTGTGTGTGTGTGTGTCAAATACATGGTAATGTGTGTAAGGCTTTTTTATTCATTTAGTTTATTTTTTATTGTTTATGCACAATTAAAAAAAAAAATTCTCTATATTCTCTATAAGTGTGGGAAATTTCATACTTCTCCGTCCGCGCAATTTTTGTAAAAAGGAGTACAACATTTTTGCTTCACGTATTACCTACTTAAAATGTAGGTTCTTAATAATAATACATAAGTGTTTTGAAATATAAAACTAATCTTAAATTTTTTAGTTATACCACTTCCATTCTAAGGGTGCAATTTCGTAAACAAACTTTGCCGTAATGGCGTAACCTTTAAAATACACGGAAACTGCCCAGCATAAACATATTTTTTTAGTAACTTTAATAGAAGTATTAGAATTAGAAGTTTATTATATAATTTATTTAATTGTAATTACATATTTAGACATACTTAGCATAATTAATCTTGAAATAGGTAATTATTTCAGCTTTTTTTAATTAAAGAAATTATGTTTTACATAGGTTTAATCATTTACCCGTTGAACGTTTATAAAATGATTGTATTTACGGTAATAGTGTTGATGATCTTCATTAGGTGGCCCAAATATACTAAAATTATTACGAGCATCCATCCTTATTTATAAATGTGTAAAGAAGCAAAATTATTATTACATTGTTCAAATTTCTATATAATTTATAAATATAAATCTGTACGTATGTACCTCTAAATATGTATATTGCGCGCGCGTGTGTGTGTGTGTGTGCGCGTGTGTATGTGCGTGTGTGTATATATTTCTATAATAGATAGATACACAGTGTGCAATTCATTTCGAAATTATTCTTGCCCATCTAATGGTTGTCTGGAAGAGATCACTCTTAGCGATAAGACCAAGAAATAATGTTTCACAATATTTATTCATTTTGTGTACAATAAAGAATACTCTTTCACTGGTGGTAGGACCTCTTGTGAGTCCACACGGGTAGGTACCACCACCCCGCCTATTTCCGCCGTGAAGCAGTAATGCGTTTCGGTTCGAAGGGTGGGGTAGCCGTTGTAACTATACTGAGACCTTAGAACTTATATCTCGAGGTGGGTGGCGCATTTACGTTGTAGATGTCTATGGGCTCCAGTAACCACTTAACATCAGGTGGGCTGTGAGCTCGTCCATCCATCTAATCAATAAAAAAAAAACAACTCTATCTCGCTCTCTCTCTCTCATCAAACAACTCTTTAAAAAAAAGCAATGATTTAATAAGAATTAAATGAAAAAGCAAATAATTAATATGTATTTACAACTAGCTAGACGTCTATAAAATTTTCTAACCGAAAAAATATATGTGTATAAACCATTAGAATAGATAAAACCTTAAAAAACAACATTATTATTAAAAACGAAAGAAAAAATCTTGATATTGTATTGGTTTCACGGCAAAATTTTTAGTGACTACTTAACTTGCTTGAAAGTGAAGAAATACTCTCAAAATCCATTAATTTGTAACTCGCACTCGCACATACAATAATCGAGAGGCTCACTTCGGTAAAGCTATTCGATACATGAGACAGCAACATAAACAAACCTTCTCTCTCCCACAAAATGAGATTCATAAGCTTACCACTAGGTGGCACTGATACAAACTCACACAAATTAAACATAACATTAACATCGACTGAGTAATTAAAAAAACTCGCACTAAGCACAGGTACATTACCCATTACCCGACTAATTATAAATATCGTTAGAAAGCTTGGCATTTCAATTAAACGCCTTAAAAAAAAACTTGCATGCTACCAACATAAAAGAAAAAATTATTGCTTCTAAAGATGAATAAACGTCCTGCAAATCGAGTAACTCGCACTCAGAGCTCCGCACGTTTCACCGTGAAGAGCGTACACTCGATGCGAGTCATTCGATTCGATTTTTGAAACTCGCACTAAGCCTACTGGTAGTTGGAACTCTTGTGAGTCCGCGCGGCTAGGTACCACCACCCAGCGTATTTCTGCCGTGAAGCAGTAATGCACTTCGGTTTGAAGGGTGTGGCAGCCGTTGTAACTATACTTGAGACCTTAGAACTTATTCTCAAGGTGGGTGGCGCATTTACGTCGTAGAAGTCGTCGTGGCCTAAAGGATAAGACGTTTTTTTTTTTTTTTTTTTTTTTTTTTTTTTTTTTTTTTTTTTTTTTTTTTTTTTTTTTTTTTATGATTGAAAGTTTACTGGTGGCCCGAAGGCCTTTCCAGTTTCACCAGGACAGGTGGGCGAGCAAAGGCTCAGCCAAGAGGGGTGGGATTTGCTAACAACTGCCCGAGCGCCTCCGAAGGAGACCTAACAACTCAAGAGCAATTGTTTCGCGAATGAATCTACTACCGGATCGGAATCGCGACCCGCTGAGAAGATCCGGCGAGAAACTCAGCGGGCTGATGCATGGGTTAGGTTGCACGTCGACCTCTTTGTCGAGTTCGACGAGTACGGTTACCGGGGTCCCTAAGCCTGCCCCTAGTATTAGAGCTGAAGGCATCTAATGCAAAGGTTATTGGATCTGATGGATCCGTAAGGACGTGTCTAGGGCGTCGACGGTGACTGGCTCCTGCATGATCAGGATTCGGAGAGTAGTCAGCGGCGGCAACGATAAGGCGATTATCATGACGCATAGCCTTATCGAAGTATCGTTCCGACGCTGACTTCATGTATTTCCGAATTGATTCGAGGCCCAGGTCGTCGTGTAGGTCAACGTTCCTCACGAACCACGGAGCGCCGACAGCTAACCTGCAAAAGCGGGATTGTAGGGATTGGAGGGTGTCTATGTGTGTGCGGGCCGCGTGAGCGAACACCACACTCGCGTAAGTCATGACGGGCCTTATGCAAGTTTTGTAAAGTGTCACCTTGTTCCGAAGGGACATTTTACTCCGCTTACAGATCATGGGGTAGAGTCTACCGAGAATAAACGCGGCACGGTCACGGACTGATTTTATATGCGGGCGGAATGTCATCGATGCATCCAGGGTAACGCCCAGGTACTTGACCTTCCTGGCCCAGGGTATGGGTTGTCTAAAGAGAGTAATCGGGGGTGTGAGATTCCTCCTCCTAATCCGGGAGGAAATCCGTGTGGAGCTTCCCCTCTGAAATAGCACCGCAGTACTTTTCGCTGGGTTGATGTCTATGCGCCATTTTCGGAACCACTGTCCTAGGGCTAGGGCTGCGCTCTGAAGCTTCTTCGCGATTAGGGACTTATTTCTACTAGAATAGTAAACAGTCGTGTCGTCGGCGAATAAAGCTAAATGGGTCGGCGGCGACCGGGGAATATCGTTGACGAATAAGCTAAATAGGAGGGGTGAGAGGACAGAGCCTTGCGGGACTCCAGCTGTGAGAGGTCGTGGGGAGGAGCGGGTTCCCTCGACTCGATATCGAAAAGAGCGGTTCGACAAGAAGTCTCGTATGATGAGCACGAGACTATCCGGCACGCCCATGTTGAATAGTTTGAAAATCAAACCATTGTGCCAGACTTTGTCGAACGCTTTTGCGACGTCGAAGAAGAGAGCTCCCGTGTATAACGGTTTTGGTCGATTAAGCCCCACAAGAATGTGCTCCGTGAGGCGGTGCACCTGTTGAACGCATGAGTGATTTGTACGGAATCCGAATTGTTCATCGATGAGAATGCCCTTGGATGAGACGAAATCTCTGAGGCGCTTGTAGAGCAGACGCTCATACAGTTTGCCTAGAGACATGAGGAGGCTAATCGGGCGGTAGCTCGTCGGATGATTTTTTGGTTTACCGGGTTTATGTATGCCGATAACGTCCGCTTCTTTCCACACCGCGGGAAAGATACAGTTCGCCATAGCGGCATTGAAAATAGATGCCAACATCACGATGAGTTGGACGGGTAGAAGTTTAATAACGCGGTTAGATATACCGTCGGAACCGGGAGCCTTGCGAGGACGTAGGTCTTTGATCAAGTCTTTAACTTCCATCGGGGTGACGGGTGGTAACGCATCCGAGGGTGGCAAGGAGGCTCTGCGTTCTACCTCACTGTCTACTAATTCTACATGAACAGGGTCCACGGATTGAGTGCTGGGCGTGCACTGGGTTTGCAATGTATCGGCCAGCAGCTCTGCTTTTTCGTCATCATCAAAGGCCGCGAGTCGGCCTGAGGGGCCTACAAGGGGGGGCATAGTTACTACCGTATCCGATTTGAGAGTACGAGCTAAGCGGTAGTAAGACCTTTGGGAGGGCGCGAGTCCTTCTAAGAAATCAGACCATCTGGCATCTCGGACTTCGGCGATGCGAGACTTTACGTCGCGTTGTAGGGCACGCATTCGAATACGATTTTCCGCGGTAGGATACCTGTCGTAGGCGCGTATCGAGGCGTTCTTAGCTCTAAGGAGTTCCCTAATATCGTCGGACAATTTGAAACGGTGAAGGAAGTCCTCCGCTACAACTTGTTTCGATGACCTATCTAATGTCGAGGTGATGTGTGATGTTAAGATGTCTATGGCTTCAGCGGTATCCTGAGGAGACGGGGTAGAGTCCGGGTTAAACGGGAGCGATGGTGGATCAGATTCAGCCAGGCTGATGCCCAGCGTGTGCCAATCCACCACAGTCCTCGTGACGGGAACGGAATCGGGAGCGCGACCGAGCTTCATGACGACGGGACGGTGGTCTGAATCTAACTCTGAAACTACTTCGATCGAGTGTAAGCGCAGAGTTACGTTTTTTAATAACGCTATGTCGAGTATATCCGGGCGATGCGCGATATTTAGCGGGTAGTGAGTCGGGGTTAACGGAGCGACGATATCGAAGGCGAGATCATCGACTAACGCGTCAAGCCGCCTGCCATTCGGGGTTGTGGTGTGTGAGTTCCACCTGATGTGTTTACAATTTAGGTCGCCCGCCAGAATGACAGAGCTCCCCATACCGAGCAGCGCCTCAATATCACTGCTTAGAACGATCTTATCCGGTGGAAGATAAACGGACGCGATAACGATCGGCGCGTGTCCCGTCAGTGAGATTCGGCACACTGATGCTTCGATATTAGCGAGCGCGGGAGGATCGAGCGGGACGCAATGCAGGGCTCTTCTATAGTAAATAACGGTACCACCACCACGGGCAGAGAGCCTGTCGTTCCTGACCATGTTATAGTTCGCGATTTTAGGGTCACGGCGCGCGGGCTTAAGTAGGGTCTCCTGCACTAAGAAAATGTCAATTTGATGGTCACGCAAAAAATCACAAACCTGATCACGTTGATTTGCGAGACCGTAAGCGTTAAAAAATCCTATTGTTACGGATAAGGGTTTTATTCTACAAATGTACGCCATTGATTACCGGCGGAGTGAGGGGAGGACGTACGTATTTAACGACGCGTATACGTCAGCGTATTCTTGCACAACGGCGATGAAATGTTGTGCAGTGGAGGCGGCGCGAATGGCGTCACCCAAAGCGTTAACACGCTCAAAGTTGATCGACTGGAAAAAGTCGATCGCTAGAGCGAGATTTTCGGACGCGGTCGGAGGGCAGGTCGCGGGGCAGGGACGTATCGCGGGGGTGGGACGAGTCGCGGGGGAGAGAGTTGTAGCCGTGTTCGTGTACGGCAACGGTTTAGCCCAAGCCGAGACGCTGGGCACCGACGCCGGCACGAAAGCAGGCTTAGCCTTCGGCACAGAGGGTACCGTGGCTTTGATGTCTGGGCCGGAAGCTCGGAGGCGGTTTTGACGGGCGACGCGGCGATTTATTTTTGGAGCTCGGGGGCATCCACGGTAGTTCGCGGGGTGACCTTGTGTTCGGCATAGGACACAGCTAGGCGGTTCCGTCGCGGTTTTTTGGTCGCGAGCGCAGAGGGCCGTGGCGTGATCGCCCAAACACTTAACACATCGGGGGCGCGCGTGACAGTTACGGGAAGAGTGCCCGTACAGTTGGCAGTTATGGCACTGACTAGGAGTGCCTTTTTTATGGGGGACTTCGATGGCAATACCGGAGAGCCTACAGACAGTCCGAATGTTAAAAATTTGCTTACCCTCGGGGGTAGGCTGGAGGGCGACTAAAACCATATTGTATGGCTCCCTACCGCGGCCGGTGTGCATGCGGTGCACGGAATTTACTGGTAGGCCTTGTTCTATCAGATCTGCCTTGACGAGATCGGCATCTAGCTCCTTCGGGATTCCACGTAAGACAACGCGGAGTTCGCGCTCCTCCTGGAGCGTATAAGTGTGGAAACTTATACGCTCCTTTCGGAGGTAACTTGAGAGGGCCCTATGGTCGTCGGGTGTCGTTACTTTTATTTGAATCCCGTTGGCGAGATTACGGGCGCTGGCAAAATTAATATTTTTGGCCTTAAGGGCCAGGGAAACTCGGTCCCAAGCTGCCTTCTCTTGAAGGATAACCGGGGGAGGGGTCTGAGTTTTAGATTGCGCCACCGGTCGCGGCGACGGAGTGGCACGGGCTGGAGGCGCAACGGGAGTCTGAGGGCGGGGGCGCGACGCGTTCGCGGCTTTGCTAATTTTAGCGGCCGCGAGAGCTCGAGACTCCGCGGCACGCTTCTTACCCTTTTGTACCAGGGTGAATCCATCCGTCGATGAGGCGGGGGCGAGGTCGACCTCCATCTCCGAGTCAGAGTCGGAGGACGAGGAGGCGGGCGCAGGTGACCTACAAGCAGGAGTTTTGGAGGCTGCGGATGATCGCGCTGCTGGAACGGTGGCCACGGCGGACGACGCAGTAGTTTTACTCGCCAGTATAGGCGACGCGGGAACGGCAGGCACGACGGAGGCTGCGGTGCTCGATGTAGACGCTTTGCACGCAGGTACAGGCGACGCAGGAGCAGCGAGCACGGCGGAGTCTTCGAGAGAGCTCGCAGTGTGATTGGCCTTGAAAGCCAGAAACTCTGAGGCGAGCTGTGGGTGACGAAGTCGGAGGAATTCCACGAATACAGCGTCCATGATCGCTGAGTACCCAGGTGGGGCGGCCCCGGGTCTTGAAAACACTCGCCTTGCGGCGAGGCCCCAACTTCTCGGACCTGAGCGGTTCTATTGAACACAGGTGGCAATGCGGCGCGATTACTACAGGACAAAGAAAAAGCACAACAAAACAGAAATTACAAAAAGAAGCAAAACAAATAAATACTTGCAGGAAAACACTTTGTCGGCAAATGTTCCACGAACACAAAAATAACTAAAACAAAACAAATAAAAGCTTCCAGGAAACACACTTGGTCGGCAGATGTATCACGAACACAGGCCGCGCGAACAATGGCCGGGCTAACAAAAGCCGGGCGAACAAAGACCGGGCGATCGAGTGGACGATGAGCACGTCCGCACGTGACGGGTGCCTCTATCGGAATGAATAAGACGTCCGGTGCATTCGTATGTAGCGATGCACCGGTGTTCGAATCCCGTAGATGGGTACCAATTTTTCTAATAAAATACGTTCTCAACAAATGTCCACGATTGACTTCCACGGTGAAGGAATAACATCGTGTAATAAAAATCAAACCCGCAAAAATTATAATTTGGGTAATCACTAGTGGTAGGCCCTCTTGGGAATCCGCACGGGTAGGTACCACCACCCTGCCCTTTTTATGCCGTGAAGCAGTAATGCGTTACAGTTTGAAGGGTGGGGCAGCCGTTGTAACTATACTTGAGACCTTAGAACTTATATCTCAAGGTGAGTGGCGTATTTATGTCGTAGATGTCTATGGGCTCCAGTAACCACTTAACACTAGGTTGGGCTGTGAACTCGTCCACCCATCTAAACAATAAAAAAGAATAGGTTTTAAAAATAACTTTCTTGTAATTTCGCCTTCAGGTATCTGAAAGATCGCGAAAGATCCAACAACGGCCAAACTGAAATTACCTTTTAAAAGAGTCTCGTTCGAAATTTCGTAATCACCTGTATCAACCAGATTTTTTTTTACATAATTTAATGAACACTGGTCTTTATGTTATTGACTCATAAAATATCTACGTTCGTAGTTTACTGACTAAAAAGTTTTCATTACATTATAGTATTTTCTTCGGTTTTCCGAATCATAAACATTATTAAAACTACTTTTACGACTTAATCTCGCATTTTATTTTATTTTACATTATAAATATTAGTTCCAACGAATGGAAATAATAAACGCAAAAGTGAACCGTAAAAGAAGGTTTAATTAAGTATCATATTGGTATCCTACATGGCAAGGGAAGAAATTAAGCAAATATGCTTCAATGTATTAATATTCAGGGAGAAAAAGAAGTACTATTTGTGATCAACACAGTCCGATTCTTAAACGTGCAAAAATGTAGATAGGTACTTTATACAATTTCTGTTGTCTGTCGTATTTAATTCGTGATGTTCTAATATTCACATTACGTACCTTCGTGTTACACAAAGTTTCATCAGAGACAATGAAAACCAAATTCAACAACAGGAAGCTAAATAAATTTTATTATTACTCACACTACATTGATCCTAAGAATTCGGAAAATTCCCAGTATACGAGCCTTACTTGTATCTACGGTAGGAAATTACGCATCACTAGTCGATCAGTGTGTTATTGACAGTAAGTTGAGTTAAGATAAAGCCCTGTTTTTGTTTTAATTCATTTGACAAATATAGCACATATCTATTGGCTTTGGCACTATGAAGGAAACCAGGTTAAATAAACGATATAATGATATGTCAGGTAGTAATGAAAACACCAAAACAAAGATTCGATCACAATGTTGGAACATTCTTATCACTAAAGCTATAATTATCAGAAACAAATAAAATAAGCAAAATAAATCAGTACATGCAGTTAAATAATTATGTACTTTATCTTTTTATGCAACAGTAAATACTTTTAAAGAGAAACGTATTTGTGAAAAAGGGTGAAATTCATTTTAAAATATAATATTATAACACTAAAATTAAAAACGATTAAATATAAAACTAAAGACATGTGGCTATCTCTTTCGCACGCTTGTAATTTGAAGGGTGACGTCATTGAGCATGTGCATCTATTATTTTTAATTGTTTATGGAATTTACCCCGTCAATGGTTCTTATTCTAAGACAGTTCTATTTTAAGTTTCGGTAAATACAACTATTTTGATTGAAATTAAACATAATCAAAAACCCTATCGAAGAATTCTTAGAATACAATCGTTCTTTATCTTAACCAATGACCGATTTCAAGGATGTTTACATCGTGTGGTTTCTATTAACAACCGGTTTTCTCATGCCACGGGAATTCACAATAATTGCGATAAAGCGCTTGAAAATAAAATTAATTTAAATGACTGGCCGTTGGAAATTTTTCACTGCACTGCTTGGTAAAAAGTCACACATTTAAATCTGATTTTAATATTGATAGGTATAGCATAGATAAATGCTCTCTTGATGGTAAGTGCAGCTCATTGATCTTAAAGTCAACGTTGTATTTGAAACGTAAAACTGTTATTGGTGGCAAAGCGTTTAAAGATTTTGCAAAATACAAAAGAATTTAGAGAGCTATTAATGTTCATCAGTTAATATAATCGAAGATAAGTTCGCTTAGTTTTTTTTCATCGCCTCAATAAACAAACGATACCGTCGCCCTTGGACATCAAATACACCACCGACATAGACGCGTCACTAACCCCCTCAAAACTCTTCTTAAGCTTCGTTACAAAAAAGCCATTTCGCAAAGAATTTCACTAAATTATAATACTCTCTCTAATCTTCGATCAATAATAGTAATGTTTTTTTTATTTTTTTATTGCCTAGATGTGTGGACGAGCTCACAGCCCACCTGGTGTTAAGTGGTTACTGAAACATATAGACATCTACAACGTAAATGCGCCACACACCTTGAGATATAAGTTCTAAGGTCTCAGTATAGTTACAACGGCTGCCCCACCCTTCTAACCGAAACGCATTACTGCTTTACGACAGAAATTGGCGGGGCGGTGGTACCTACCCGTGCGGACTCACAAGAGGTCCTACCACCTAATTACGCAAATTATAATTTTTCGGGTTTGATTTTTATTACACCACGTTATTCCTTCACCGTGGAAGTCAATCGTGAACAATTGTTAAGTACGTATTTCATTAGAAAAATTGGTATCCGCCTGCGGGATCGAAGACTAATCTAAATGGAAAGAGCAACATGATTTGAATGCAATTCTCGCACGATTAGTTAATAGTATTTAGGAGGATAGCTTAATGTATTGTTTGTTGTCTTCATTTTAACTGCACTAATGCTCTCTTGTATCTAATCCCAAAGTACGCAACGTGCAAAACGATAATACTTTATAAAGACGGCGTATTTAAAATGTGGGATAACTTGGATCGGTTTGTGTTTTACGACCTCACGCCCTTTGACCGAGTTTCGATAACTTGTATTACGCTCGATAATAATTTAGCCCTGTTTATGGAATATTAATCTGTCTGTAGTGTCAGTTAACTGCGAAAGTTTGGACAATAATTGCCTCAAGCGTGCTGTTATGTAATCCAGAAACAGTCAGAATCGTCTATAAATAGTCAAATGTATCTTCTACTTTAACGTTAAATGAAATACTATTTTAGTATAAGCTCTATTTCGATCGATGCTTCATATCTATTTGCACGATCACCTATCTACCCCAGCCGTAAGTAGATGAAATGAAATCTAATAAATAGAATTAAATGAAATTTAAAATGCAATGTGTTTAGGTATAATACATTTTTAGGTACACGACGATTTTAGGGTTCCTTAGATCGAAAGTTTCATATCAGTAATCGTAGTTTTTAGTTCACGGTTTCCGAAAATCTGTGATCATGTAAGTTTACCGCGAACAGAACAAATTATGAATTTTATGAAAAGCGTATTGGAGATCACGTACGAACATGATATTCCGTATATGGAAACTACATGTGTGAGGTAGGTCTTATCCTAAAAGTGTTTATTCGTTAAATTTCTTACGACGTTCACCGTTTTAACAAAACAATCTGCTTGTAGCTTAGAAATCAAGTTCTTATTTATTCTACCTCTAAAATATTATAAGGATAAATGATTTTTTTTTATGCAGCATATATACATAGCACTGTACACTTCAAATTATTTAAGGTTCATTTCCCCTCTTCTGTAAATCAATACTAAAAATGTTAAGAAATTTTGGATATTAACGTAGCAATATAATGATTCTTATCGATTCGCAAACACACTGAACTTCTTTTATCATATGACATTCAATTCAATACTAGAGGTCCCGCAGTAGTCGAAATTCGACTATAATTAATTGGAACTGTAAGTTTGTACCTACACTATTATGATTGTATTTTATACATCTATAATCATAAATTTCGCCAAGACTACACTATAAAAAATATTAACAGAGACAAACAATATTTAATCTCAATTTGACAACAGACGTCAAGAACAAAAGTTTGACAATAAATAGTATGCATGCGTGTGTGCGTCAAATACATGGTATGTGTGTAATGTTTTCTTTATTGATTTAATGTATCTTTTAAGCATTATTAAAAAAAATATTAGCATTATGCACTTCTTCTCTATATTCTCTATAAGTGTGGAAAATTTCATACTCCTCCGTCCGCGCAATTTTCGTAAAAAGGGATACAAAGTTTTTGCTTCACGTATTAATATATAGATTGAAAACAGTACGTATGTAAGAATTATAACAAATATTTTTGCCAACATTGTTGACGTAAAATATTTCGCACTTTACTTTACTATTACTTTTCTGTAAACACGTGTGAGTAATTTAAGTCTCACCAAGCATTACGTCAGTACTAAAATCATTATCGCTGACTGTGTAAACCGACCACGTTGTTGCTTTAGACATTTTTTTCGCAGATCGTCATACATTCCAGAAAATCAAAATCTACATGAACAGGTCACGTGCTATATTTAGAAACGAAATCATTCGTTGAGCACTACTTAATACTGCTTGGATATATTTGTAAATAACTCAAACAAAGACGAAGCGTACATAACAGGTGATAGCTAACAATTTCGAAAATTATCAGTTCAGTTCGGTCTTCCTTCCTTCTGTATGTATGGTCTTCCAATGCATTTGGACCCTCTATTAGAAGTAGTCGTGGCCTAAAGGATAAGACGTCCGGTGTATTCCTATGTAGCGTGCACCGGTGTTCGAATCCCAGACGGGTACCAATTTTTCTAATGAAATACGTCCTCAACAAATGTTCACGATTGACTTCCACGGTGAAGGAATAACATCGTGTAATAAAAATCAAACCCGCAAAATTATAATTTGCCCAATTACTGGTGATAGGACCTCTTGTAAGTCCGCACCGGTAGGCACCACCACCCCGCCTATTTCTGCCGTGAAACAGCAATGCGTTTCGGTTTGAAGGGTGGGGCAGCCGTTGTACCTATACTGAGACCTTAGAACTTACATCTCAAGGTGGGTGGCGCATTTACGTCGTAGATGTCTATGGGCTCCAGTAACCACTTAACACCAGGTGGGCTGTGAGCTCGTGCAACCATCAAAACAATAAAAAAAATCTATTCCTAATAATTGTTACGTGATGAATTTTGGTCGAAAACGTCGCAGACTAAAGGATAAGACACCCGGATTCATCGGTACTGATCAATGTGACTGTGTCGATATTCGAATCCTGCAGGCAGATTCCAAATTTTTCAATGAAGTACATGCTTAAAATACATGTTGACGAACGACTTCCACAGTCTATACTAATATTATAAAGAGGAAAGATTTGTTTGTTTGTTTCGAATAGGCTCCGAAACTACTGGACCGATTTGAAAAATTCTTTTTCCATTAGAAGCCGACATTGTCCCTGATGAACATAGGCTACTTTTTTTATTTTTTATTTTATTTCTTTTTTTGGTTTCATGTGTGTTTTAATGTTTCCGAAGCGAAGCGAGGGCGGGTCGCTAGTCAATGATAAGCATCGTAACATTAATCCCTAAAAATTTGAATTTGCGTAATCACTGACGGTAGGGCATCTTGTGAGCCCGCATGAACAACACTACACCCATTTCTTCCGTGAAGCAGTAATGCGGTCCGGTTTTAAGAAGGGGGTTGTACTATAGAACTGAGACTTAGAACTCATGTCTCAAGGTCGATGGCGGCATTTAAGTTGTTGATGACTGTGGACTCTGATAATTATTTAACACCAAGTGCCCAGTGAGCTCGTTCATCTGTGTAAGCAAAAAAATACCCCTTTTAACTTCATAATAAAACATAACATAATTTCAGACATACGGTCAACAAAGGTTCAAATACAACAACGTCTGTCTTACTATTCAAATAGCAACGCGTGACGGCTGACGCACCAGACATGAGCTTAATTAAAAATGGTGCTCTGAGAATCCAACTCTTATACGAAACTCAGCAAACAAGAATTGCAAACACCACAGAATATCCATCGATATATCCAGACATCCAACAAACATCGTTGCTTTAAACTCGGCGCGGCGGTCGGATCCTAAGAACAATGAATTTTGAGATCGTGTTCCAAAGTTATTACATGTCCGGGAGTAGTAGAGCATTGCGAATTCCAAATTTTTGAAACAACAACCCTCAACTCTCAAGCCTTAGGCCAGACGCATATATACAATTTTTTCGATCAATATTTAATCGTATGAATGTATGCACAATAATCGACTGAAAAATGGATACGAAACTATTTAGGAATCATGAATCAACGAATATATGAGATCGGCTATGTATGCACATTTGACTTTTTTCGCGATAAAAGTAGCCGATATCTGATTTTTTTAACATTAATAAGATAATCTTATAGATGCAGTGTTTGAAAGAAACATAAACCATCTTATATTTAAAGTTATATTATACTAGCTTTTGCCCGCGACTTCGCCGCGTGGAATAGTTCAAATAATGCTTTATTTTAGAACAAATTTGGTTAGCAAAAAAAACGTTATAGTGAGCCAACCTTAACATATTATTATAGACATATGCTGTCGCCGACTTTTTTTTATATCTTTTAAAGGGGAACAATTCTGACATACATTATTTTAGCGAAACTTTAATCGTTTCTGCAGCGCACGCAGCGGAAGCTCTAAAAAGGTAAAAATAACACCGATTTTGAAACACGCTTTATCGGTGCTCCGCTTGTATTGATCTTAGCGTGATGTTATACAGCCTATAGCCTTCCTCGATAAATTAAAGAACACTGAAATAATTTTTCTAATCGAACCAGTAGTTCCTGAGATTAGCGCGTTCAAACAAACAAAATCTTCAGCTTTATAATACTAATAGTATAGATATAACAATAATTTCAATACTAAGTTTCAACAAAAGTATATAACACGGCTAAATGTCACACTTCCTTAACTAAAATTTAAAGCAACACACCGATAATTTTTTTTATGAAAAAAAGATTTTCACATATATGTCTTGACCAATGAACTTTAACCGGTGAAAAGAGACAAGGAGAATTAGGAATCCATTAAATAGACAATAGACAGCGAGGGAGATGGCAGTGGACGGCTGAAACGCGGAGGTGACAGGCGGACCGTTAACAGGGCCGTAACAGGCTCAAGTGATATATGAGCTGCGAAGTGGCTTGGTGCCGCTGTCACTTCACGGTTCCGCTGCCGCTCGGCGTCCGCAAAAAGATAAAAAGGATTCCGAAATACGATTCACAAGTGGGCTGGCGGAAATGGGTAGAAAGTTACCGAGCACGGCTTTATGTCTGACAATATATCTCTCGTATCGCTATCCAATTTCTGCTTTATGGCTTGTAATATCCCCGTGGAGAGTCTTTTAATTTTCTAATCCTCCTTTTTTTTTTGTTGCTTAGTTGGGTGGACGAGCTCACAGCCCACCTGGTTTTAAGTGGTCACTGGAGCCCATAGACATCTACAACGTAAATGCGCCACCCACCTTGAGATATAAGTTGCAAGATCTCAGTATAGTTACAACGGCTGCCCCACTCTTCAAACAGAAACGCATTACTGCTTCATGGCAGAAATAGGCAGGGCGGTGGTACCTACCCGCGCGGACTCACAAGAGGTCCTACCACCAAAAGCTATAAGAGTTTTTCATAGTTTTGAATGTTGTTGTTGTTGTCCTAGGGTACCCCGCTGGTACATAGGGCCCTCACAAGTTGTCTCCACTTGACCCTGTCTTGTGCTTGCTCCTTGACATCACTCCAGGTCACGTTGGCAATCCTCATCTCACTCTCCACGGTGCGTCGCCAAGTATGTACAGGGCGACCAGGCCTTCTCCTGCCAAACGGTTGCCACTCAAACGCGATTGATGCTGCCTTGACTCCGCTGCGCCTTACACCCGTATCTTTAGTCGTTCACACGAGCGTAACTCGACTCGACTCAACCTCCAACGCGCGTTTTGGTATGCTTAGTCGTAAAAATAAACTCCACTCAAACGTCCTTGGAAAAATTTCCTAACCGGAGTGAAGTGACCGAACTGTCAAGTTAAGGTACGTCGCGACGTACCTTGAACGTTCCTCAAGGCTGGTTTTCTATCGATGTCCAAATAGTATGTGGACCGCAAATGGAAATATATGATATTGTTGTGCAATGGCCTGGATCTGTGCATGATTCCCGCATATTTTGATAATTTAAGTTTGATAATATTTATTAATAAAGTAAATAGTTCGAGGTTAGACATTTGAAACTCTTTATTTTATTTACCTACATAAGAGACATATTTTGCTTACTACCTGATAAATAAAGTCAATGCGATTATAAGTTTTATTTATATAATAATAAACTGGTGGTTGTGGAAAAGCACTTCAACAACACGATGCAACCAAAATCACACAAAAGCGGCGAATAAAAATACAAAGCCGGATCCGAAATCTAAAATAATAATAGGTTAGAAAATAAATAATACACTTTCAGGTTTACCGCACGCACACATATTTACGAATAACTCAGCAACCAAAACATCAAACAAGTTCATCTAGTGTCAAACAGACAGCGGCAGCTTAACTTTGACATTAAACAATGACCACAGACTACAGAACTCTATGGGTTTGATGCTAGCTTGATCAAAGTTTCATCATTATTACCTCACTCGAGGACAGTTGAGGAATATTGTAATGGTCGACTAAAAATACCAAACTCGAGTAAGTTTGGAGGGAATTCTCGAGCATCATCGGATGAGTTAAGAGTGGAGGACTATTTTACGAAACGTCTAAAGATACGGGCATTAGAGTTAGTGTAGAGAGTTTTAAATGCTTACATTTATCTTTTTTATGGCTCGAACGAAATATGCCTCTAACTCTTTTGTCCGTAGATCTTGTAGGTTGTATGATGCTAAGTTCTCTAATGCTGACATATTTTGCTTGTCACTTGTAGCTTATAGAAAAGCTATTTTAAAATATTTATAAGGTGATTTAGTCCGATGAATATTATAGTTTTATAGTGTAAGTTGATGTACATAATAATAAGTGCGTATTGTGTTGCTTTTGTTTTTTTGTAACCTAAATTTCTAAATTTCTCTTCTCTGTTCACTTTCTACTTATATGTGATTTTAAATATTATGTGTTTGTATTGTACTGTTTGTTTCCCAAATAAAAAAATAAAAATAATTTGCATGTCTAGTAGCATTGCGGACATTTTTGATTTATAAGATTTAAAGGTAATTTCACACTAGGGACTTATTAGATAATAAATTTAAAATTCACTAACCTACAAGAACTAAACATATTTATCTCGTACAAACTATGCTTGTATCAAGTTATTTGAACTTTAGTTGCGTGACTAGCCCAACCCTCGACCCCGGCGACCTTCAAATACCGCCTTCTATCGGGGTGAACCCAATCCATCCCCTATAAATCCGTTAGTTCACTCACAGGTTTTCCATTAGTCGGATATTTTCTTCGTATTTCATTACATAAAACTAATTGAAGTGTAATAAAATTGCAGCGTAGTGAAGCTACAACTGTGTGACATTAGTTTAATGTAAAGGTCAAACCAATAAGTTCTTGCTGATATAACACACAGGGGTTTCGATTCAGTTTATTGCGTAGATAGTTACGCTATTGTGGGGGCGATACTAACAATCTGACATATTCAGTTGGTAAGTCGGTGAATGATAGTCGGCCAGTCCATCGTAAATGTGAGGTTAGTTCTCTAGATAACAAATAAACTATAAAAAAAAACAATTGCCAATTATTGTAATATACCGCCTTTTTTGCATTAAAAGTGTAAGTAAAAAACAATTTCCAAAAATGTTCGCAATTGAGTTAATATGCGTAAACATTTGGTATCACCAGTTTTTTCTCATAAATAATGTCAAAAGAGCGTAATTTAATGTTTTTTTTTTTACAAACCTATGTTTTGACTACTATTAACAAAATTAATACATAGTTTTATCTTACTTGAAAAGACATAATGCAGCTGGTAAAAAATAAATGTTGCAATTAAGATTAAAATAAAAAATATTACATATTAAACATTTAAAATACTCTCATGTAAAATTAGTAAGTTTTGAGATTATACAGTTTTAATGCTAGAAGACGATATTTTCAGTCTAGTTCTAGTCGAAATTTGCGAAATACGGAACAGTGGCAATATCGAAACTTGTACGAAGCAGAAGTAAGAATACATGTAACTCCAGAAGGCGAAGTGTTTTCAATAAAGAGAAACAACTCCTGTCGTTTCCCGCAAAACGTTTACTCTCGTACATTGGCAGCGCTGTAGTTGGTAACGAGGTTATACAGAACAGTTTCAGGCGAAATTGCTCAGGGTGTGTCAGCTAGGTGTCATAAACTTTGAGAAACGCTGTCGACCATATGAGACGTGTGCAGCGTTGAAATACTCGGGTTGTTTCATCTCGGACTTTGTTAACGCTTCGCAGAATGTCGACACGTATTTAATAAACGATACCCGAAAGTGCCAGACGACCATCTTATTTGATTACGAACTGTGAACAACATAATTATGTAAAATCATCACATGCAAGTAACTAAATAAATTAAGAACGTTTAATATAAAATATTTGTAACTAGCTGACCCGGCAGACTTCGTAGTGCGCCTCAATCGATAAATAAAAGACCTAAACTTTTGTATAAAATAAACTTAAAACAAACAAAATGAATCCGTCCGACACATCGAAGGAAAAACAAAACTGTTATTTTTATTTAATTCCGACCATTTTCACATTTATCTACCTTTGAAGTCTTCTCTGGACTTCCACAAATAATTCAAGACCAAAATTAGCCAAATCGATCCAAGCGTTCTCGAGTTTTAGCGTGACTAACGAACAGCAATTCATTTTTATATATATATAGATTTGTAATAATTACAATTAAAATCCTATTCTTGTTTCCAGATAAATATGGATTGGAAGACTGCTGTTCTTCTTTTCGCCATAATATACTGCGCCGATGGATACTCAAGTAAGTAAAAAATGACCGAAGAATTGAAAATAAAGCGATAAGTTGTAAATTGTGAAGAGAAACAAGTTTTAATAGTACCAATAAACAGGTTACTGAGCAGGTTCATAAATGACCTTATTCTTAATTAAATATAACATAACATCTTAATATATGTTGGTATTTATATGGGATAATTCCAAAACAAGCTTCGATTCGATCAATTTGTTCTGACTTTTTACTGGTGGTAGGACCTCTTGTGAGTCCGCACGGGTGGGTACCACCGCCCCGCCTATTTCTGCCGTGAAGCAGTAATACGTTTCGGCTTGAAGGGTGGGGCAGCCGTTGGAAATATACTTGAGACCTTAGAAGTTATATCTCAAGGTGGGTGACGCATTTACGTCGTAGATGTCTATGGGCTCCAGTAGCCACTTAACACCAGGTGGGCTGTGAGCTCGTCCACCCATCTAAGCAATAAAAAAGACAAAAAAGTAATATTTTATTTCGCTACGAGAATGAGATTACAAATGATCCTGTGTATTCCAAGTTCAACCAGTAAGTACACTTGAGGTACACGAACTTAATTCTCTCTAAAATATATAGGCGCCGTTAATAATGATCACAATGTACAAATTCGCGCGTCTAACAGCTAGGTCACATTTAAACATTTCCTGTTAAGTGAGTTACACTGTATTCGTGTGTGCGTAAATTCAGCGTGCCCACCATAAATTACATTATTCTATAACTTGGCATGCCCATTCGTAACGATCCATCTCGGGAACCTCTTGACTTCAGACGAGTACTGCCTGAAGGCACGTACGGAGCAAGCAGATTGCCGTAAGATATGGCTCGAATCCATTACCTAATGTTCGCATAAAACGAAGCACCCTCCGAGAGAGTAACAAAACAATGAGTTATGATCCGAAGTTATGATAGGTTTTTTTTTGTGTGTGATTTTATTACCTCTAAACAGAGATGTATGGAATCACAAATTCTTCTACATTATCAAACATAAACAATCCTGAAATGTTTTCAAGTATTATTTTTTAATTTAAGTTACATACTCAAAGTCATCGTGGCCTAAAGGATAAGACGTCCGGTGCATTCGTATCTAGCGATGCACCGGTGTTCGAATCCCGCAGGCGGGTACCAATTTTTCTAATGAAATACGTACTTAACAAATGTTCACGATTGACTTCCACGGTGAAGGAATAACATCGTGTAATAGAAATCAAACCCGCAAAAAATTATAATTTGCGTAATTACTGGTGGTAGGACCTCTTGTGAGTCCGCACGGGTAGGTACCACCGCCCTGCCTATTTCTGCCGTGAAGTAGTAATGCGTTTCGGTTTGAAGGGTAGGGCAGCCGTTGTAACTATACTGAGATCTTAGAACTTATATTTCAAGGTGGGTGGCGCATTTACGTTGTAAATGTCTATGGGCTCCAGTAACCACTTAACACCAGGTGGGCTGTGTGCTCGTCTACCCATCTAAGCAATAAAAAAAAGAAAAAAAGTAAAGGATGCAGAGCCGTCTTTATAACAGTACGATATTACAATTTCAATCTAAAATACATATAGATTATACAGATATTAAATACACTACCGTAAACTAGTGATGCTGAGAATCCTCAAACAATCTATTACTGTAATGAATAAAGCGACCCAATAAAGTTAAAAGAAATATCTAAGAAATAAAGAACCGGTATAGTATTATCAATATTATTTGCTATGTAACTTCTAATATGTATCAGTATAAAAGAATCCTCTTTGTCAGAGTACTTACTACTCAGTCATAATAAATTACAAATAACAAAAGTATTTCTTTATTTTGTACTTGTGGTAGGACCTCTTATGAGTCCGCGTGGGTGGGCACCACCACCCTGCCTATTTCTACCGTGAAGCAGTAATGCGTTTCGATTTGAAGGGTGGGGCAGCCGTTGTAACTATACTTGAGACCTTAGAACTTGTATCTCAAGGTGGGTGGCGCATTTATGTTGTGGATGTCTATGGGCTCCAGTAACCACTTAACACTAGGTGAGCTGTGAGCTCGTCCACCCATACAAGCAATAAAAAAAAAATAAAAAAATATTATGTTATTTATTTTTTTGTAAAAATTTTAGGATCTAGATAAATTTTCCCTTTACCCATGTTATCTAAGCAGACATTAAAAGGTAATATGTTGTGATGCAGCATAGTTAACTTCAACCCTTCGCAAGACATGGGTTTTATACTACGTAATTTTAAGTCCTCGGTCCAACTTAAATGTCGCCTTGGAATTTATTTTAACAATAATAATACTCAGATGTGTTTTAAACTTTCCTAATGCATAGGCATTCTATACATAATTTAGGATCGAATTGACAATCTTCTCTATCGAACCTTGTTCGTCAATTATCATGAAATAACCAAACTACCAATGCATCCTAGGCATAGTATTTTATGTACGTCTTTTTGTGATTATAATGGTCAGATGCTTCGGTTATAAATACAGTTTTTGTTTTTTTCATCAATACGGCTTTGGATATCGTAACAAAGTAAAATAATGCTGCATGAGATCATGAAAAATCTGCCCATCTCTCTCTCACGGGGTCTAGCTTATGAGTGTGAAGGGGACAGTTAATGTTTTGCTTTTGTTAATGTTTATAAATATAGCGTGGTCTTATTTTTATTGTTGTTTTAATATTAAATTATTATTGTCGAATTGTAATTGCATAAGTTGATAAAAAATGCTTTGCAATAGCTTGATCGCAGCAGTCCCCGAGTGCCACACGTGTTTTTTTTTATGGCTTAGTTGGGTGGACGAGCTCACAGCTCACCTAGTATTAAGTGGTTACTGGAGCCCATAGACATCTACAAACGTAAATGCGCCACCCACCTTGAGATGTAAGTTCTAAGTATAACTACAACGGCTGCCCCGCCCTTCAAATCGAAACGCATTACTGCTTCACGGCAGAAATAGGCAGGGTGGTGGTATCTACCCTTGCGGACTCACAAGAGGTCCTACCACAAGTGTATAGTTTGAAGCTAGCAACAGTTTTTGTTATCAATCAGTCAATGTAAAGGAATATTTAAGAGTTTTATGGTATCATAGGTGTTTAGTATATATAATTCGATTTCACCACATTCATGTCGTTGGTCTTCTGGTCTGGTTGGTCTGTCATGGTCTTATTTCTACGAATATACGAAAAGAGAATACTTACTGAATTGAACTAATTTTGGAGTTACGCCACGGAATATTCAAATGCCACCACGAAGTTTTACCGTCTTCGGAATTCATTTTCATTTAAGAAATGATTAACGTCACATCTGGTACGAGGCACCCCTAAATGTTGAATTGTTATTCGTTTCAATATTACGCTAGATCTAAAACGTCGGGACTTCTTTTGTTCACCCAATTATCTGAAGTTAGATTCTCGTTTTTGTCTCGTTTATTTTCCACGTTTTGACACATGAGAAGTCTTATGATAGATAACCAAAGTCTATGTAGTGGAAAACAATTCGAGGGCAAAAAGTTTCGCGGCTCACTGGGCTTCTATTACGTGTGATATTGACTCTCGTCGGCGGAGAATCCAATCTAAGTATATAATCTTGTATATGCAAATTATCCTTGTTCCCTTACAGCCGAATTCTTACTCCGTCACGCCTTTTCGGTTATGGAAACTGCGCAATTCACGGAGACACGGTTGAATAAAATATATTCATACGTTATTAAAGAGGTTTTTTTTTCATTGTCGGACACGTTTTTTGCCTGCGCGAATCCTTTTTATTATTCCGTAAAATGGGTGCAGAACGATTGTAACGCTAAGCTGGGACGTCCTTAGATATCTGAAAGTGTTTTATACGAATTTGTTTGACATAACACACTGAGATCGTAAGAACTTACTATAGCACTAGAGCACAGTATTTACTAGAGCAGGCCTGTGCAAATGGCAGCCGTTTGTACGACCTAAAAAACATAAAAATCTTGTTGTTTATTGAAGTCGTGGTGGCCTAAAATATAAGACGACGGGTACATTCGTATTAAGCGAAGCAACGCTTTTCGAATCCCGCAGGCAGACCATTTTTTCTAATGAAATACATACATAACAAATTTTCACGATTGACTTCCACGGTGAAGGAATAATATCGTGTGATAAAACGTAAAACCCCAAAAATAATTGGCGTAATTAATTACTGGTGGTAAGATGTCTTGAGTCAGCACGGATAGGTACTATCGCCTTGCCTATTTCTGTCGTGAAGAAATGCGGTTCGGTTTGATGGGTGCCATTATAAATAAACTAAGACCTTAGAACTCATTTCTCAAGGTGCGTGGCGGCATTTACGGGGGAGGGACATAACGGGGAGTAGGCTCCATTAACCACTTAACGCCAAGAGGGCCGTGAACTCACTGACCCATTTAAGCAATAAATAAATAAAAAATGTAGTGGTTACCAGATGTCACAACTTCAATCCTGCCCCTCGCCTTAAAAGATGAACTGGAAGTCTCTTCAGTTCAATCAATTGCAAGTGGTCGTAGTCGCATGCATACCTTTCATAATACCCGGATAGACTATTGTTATAATTCTAATAGAGTTCGCTTTTAATTTTTTAATAATCAATTCAATGAAGATTAAATCTATTACCATTCGCTAAATCCTGTCATTGAAATTTAGTCTCATAAAACATAACATTTAAAATATATATTCATATATATTCATAGTTCATATGAACTTTAACAAAATGTTTTCAATTTAAAATCCCGAGGGTAGTTTTTTTTAGAAAAAACCGTTAAGAGGTTCCGTACTCCAACGTTCAGCGATCAAACTCACTAAGCACCAGAATTTTACGGCTAGATCCACGCAGTGAATAAATTAAAAAATTGTTTTACGTTTATGGTGAATAATGTTTTTTTTTTAGAATACGGGCGTACGTGCAGAGATATAGGATGCCTTAACAGCGAAGTCTGCGTGCTTGCCGAAGATCCGTGCACGTTTGGTCACACAAGCAACTGCGGCACATATCCTACATGCAAGAAGAAGTCCCTTGTCGAAGGTATAAAATAAACAATGACATAAACGGTTTGATATCAATGATTTATCTTTAATTTATTATTGGTAGATAAGAATAGCTGTTTCTCCAGTTAAATTGACAAGGTTTTCGGTTACTATTTTAGGATCGCATGCAGCAGAACCGGCGCAACCTAAGCCAATGGCTCCAAAACCGCAAACACCAACTGTTGATTTCGACTCGCCCCCTAACTACAAACCCCCGGTTCCGCCCAGCAACGGAGTTTCTTTTGGCGGGAACTCACCATATGACGGCACGTCCTCACATGGAGGTTCCCCCTACGGAGGTTCATCAGGTGGAGGATCCCCCTATGGAGGTTCAACAGGCGGAGGATCCCCCTATGGAGGTTCAACAGGCGGAGGATCCCCCTATGGAGGTAGTAATCCATATGGAGGCAATCAATATCCAGGTGGATCGTCAGGAGGACATAACCCCTACGGCGGCAACAACAATTACGGAGGAAGTTCGTCGTATGGCGGAAATTCGCCTTACGGTGGAAACTCACACTACGGAGGTGGCAACAGTCCTTACGCAAGTAATTCTCACGGCGGATCCAACCCATACGCGCCTAGCACTGGTGGATCAGGCGGAAAGAGCCCACTCGACAGCATATTTAATACACTGACTAATTACGCTGGGGGTATCGGAGGTGGTTCGCCGGGAAGCAGTGGCGGCGGTAGCGGAGGACTTGGCAACATATTCGGCAATCTCCTCACCAATCTCTCTAAGAATGGTCTGAGTAGCTTTGTCAATACGAGACCGATAATGGAGAATCCGAACTACTCCTCGTACAGCTCCAATTCGAGGAGTTCTAACCCGCAAACTTATCCGTCAGGCTATCAACAGAACCATGCGCAGGATCAGAATAAAAATTACAGACAAACTTATGCGCAACACAACTGGGCTACCACTCGTAAGCCCGTCAGCTACGGGTGGACCGTTAGGTAAATAAAGCAAACAGTCTTAACATAATATGTAGTGCTGAGCTTCGTTGGATTTCTACTATGCTGGCACACAAGCACCTCGCTTTTATTTTTTTTGAACTATCTTCACTTTTTCCATTAACTTTTAAATCACTAACGCAAAAAAACTACAGCCAAAAAATATCCTAAATGTACAAAAAAAATATTAACCAAAATGTATACATAATAAATAACGTATTGTAAATATTTTGTGAAAGGTGAAAGTTTTAGAGGCTAAATTAATGTATTTAAAATTTATATAACTTGACATGCATGTGGTGACTGTTTGTTATCTGTAATGGTAAACAAATGAAGCTATACTACAATCAAATTACACATCCAGTAAAATGCTATAATATATTACGCATCATCTCCATTTATGCGGAAGCTTTCATAAGCGTATGCACACGTTTATATGTACTATATACAGCAAACCTTTGCTTTTAGTCAATTTAATCAGATTGGAACGAATATCATACAAAGTGAAGTGAGTCCAATCGAAGTTAATGCTTTTCTTTTTAAATAAGGTGTTTCTAGTGACGCTATTAGGAAAGGCAAAATTATTTTTCAACCCAGGTCAAATGTTCCTAATAGAATATATTATGCCGAATACGGCGTACAGTCAGCAAAATAGTTTATTTTGTCTAATAGCTTATAAACCAACTGATCAAGCAATTTAACAATAATACTCATTATAATTCGAATGTTTATGTTATTTTACGCATTGAGACATCAAATTAAACATAATATATTTTGAATTTAATTTCTATTTTTGCCTAATATTCAATTTGTATCATATACAGTCAGCAAAATATTCAATTTATTAACATTTTGTCTTATATCTTATAAACCAGCTGATCAAACAATTTAATAATAATACTCATTATAATCCTAATGTTTTCGTTATTTTACGCATTAACACATCGAATTAAACATTATATATTTTGAATTTAATTTCTATTTTCAGTGTGACTGTGGTCTTGACGTACCTGATACATCAATATGTTCAAAATATTATACGGACCTAATTTTATGAATACATAGTTTATTATATTATATGCTTGTTTTTGAAAGCAATAACAGATCTGTTTCTTTGTTTCGACTTGAAATGTATGTTGTATTTTTTTTTTTGTTATTCTGTTCAATTCGATATTTATGTTAAAATATAGTATTTTTACTAACAGTTCTAAGTTTTTATTTAGACTTCATAAGATCGCATGTAATCGTAAGGTATCTATAATTTGACAATTTTATTCAAAGTGATGAAAGTTAATAATTAAAATTTTCATGCCAAACTATCGAAAAATATTTACGCTTTTGCAATCTCTAAGACTCCTTTTCCTCCATTAGATACTAATTATTTTTAAGACCGGTATAACTACTATAAATTCACATTCACACACTTCTTTTAATTCGAGACATATATAGTTATAATTAATCTGAAAATTTTAGTCTGGCAGTCAATAAACTTAATAAAAAGGCAAAGAACAAACTACTTATAATTCCAAAATCCGGCAAAAAGTAGATCTGACTAATGCCGAGAAATATGAATGCGCGTGCAAATATGACAAAGTATAAGTACTGTCCTCTGAATATTATAGCTGATTGGAAAATTCTAAATAAACGCCCGTACCTACATTTTGGGTCTTACAGCTTAAATGTGAAGCATCGTGCGTCCCAGTTCCAGACCGTAATATCCTTTATTCTCATATAAATAAACGCCATCACGACTTCGAACGAATATGTGCGGTTTGTTTTTACACAGCGCACGACGTTTTGTGTTAGACGTGCAGAGAAGTAGGTAGTACCCAGGTAGACAACGGCTTGGCGCTGCCCCTGGCATTGCTGAAGTCCATGGATGACGGTAACCACTCACAATCAAGTGGGCCGTATGATCATCTGCCTACAAACGCAAAAAAAAGGTCGTGTGTAACAGCGGCATGAATGTGCCCCTGAAATTACTGAAGTCCATGAGCGAAGTTGACTAATTACCAAAAAAAAACCACCAGCACGGTTTCCGAAAATTCCCTACCACGAGTACTGTGACTTGTGTACTCTACATCGAAAATTTAAGAAAGATACAGCTGAATTTAAATTTCGTTTTCAACACCTTTCCTTTGTAATTACTAAAACAACTGTAAATGCAGTTAATTGCACTAAATACCCATTTCAGTGAAACTTTTTGTGTCTAAACACTTAACATTCAACATAAAAATTGGTACTTAGTCTGTAATATATTATCTGTTGCCACCAAGTATATGAGTACCTACATTATATTCAATATTTTATTGCAAAATCAATACAATTTAAAATGTATAAAGGTGTACAAATAAGTTTCGGCCGTTTTGAGAAAGATGGTGTGGCACGAGGTTTACGTTCCAATTCACAGATGATAATCGGCTTGAAAATTATGTTGATCATTTAAGAACAACTTAACCCTATCATATTAACTCCGTATTGGCATCATATATTTTTTTATCCAAAAATGTTAAAATTTAAACCAAATAAGCGTCATTTGCGGGAACTTTTAATTTACTTTTTTAATTTAAAAAAATCTGCAGCCGAGGCGCATCGATTGCTGGTAAAAGCATATAATGAGGCTGCCTTGAGTGAGAGAACATGTGGTTTAAAAAGTTTAAAAACGGTGATTTTGATGTAGAAGACATAGATCGCAGTGGAAGGCCAAAAATTTATGAGAATGCAGAATTGACGGAATTATTGGAGGAAGATTCGTCTCAAACACAAAAAGAACTTGCACTTACTTTAGAAGTAACTCAGCAAGCAGTCTCACATCGTTTAAAATCGTTAAGAATGATTCATAAACAAGGTAATTGGATTCCATACGAATTAAAGCCGAGAGATGTTGAACGCCGATTATGCATGAGTGAAATGCTGCTAGCTAGGCACCAAAAAAAAAGTTTTTTACACCGAATCGTCACTGGTGATGAAAAGTGGATACATTATGATAGTCCAAAAAGAAGAAAATCATGGGGACTACCTGAGCACGCGTCAACATCCACAGCAAAACCGAATATTCATGGAAAAAACTTATGCTATCTATTTGGTGGGATCAGCTGGGTGTGGTGTTGCTTAATTCAGGCGAAACAATCACTGGAGCTCTCTACCGAACGCAATTGATGAGATTGAGTCGAGCTCTGAAGGAAAAACGCCATCAATACTACTCCAGACATGACAAAATTATTCTGCTCCATGATAATGCTCGTCCGCATGTAGCGGTACCGGTGAAAAATTATTTAAAAACACTTAATTGGGAAGTCCTACCTCACCCGCCGTATTCGCCAGACATTGCCCCGTCTGACTATCATCTGTTCCGGTCAATGGCACATACTCTGTCGGAGCAGCGGTTTACATCATATGAAGATACCAAAAATTGGGTTGATTCGTGGATAGTCTCAAAAGACGAGGAGTTCTTCAGACGTGGAATCCGAACTCTGCCTGAGAGATGGGGAAAAGTAGCTGCTAGTGATGGACAATACTTCGATTAAATTTAAATTACCGTTCTTTCATAATAAATATTATTTTTTCGACAAAAAACGGCGGGAACATATTTGTACTCCTAAATAATACAACAATATTACATCTGTACATATAAATAAAATTGGAGTGTCTGTTTGTAATATTGAAATAGCCTCTTTGTACTACATACATATAAATATATATACGGTACATACACCAAAATAACATTTTTTTACAATTTTTGTCTGTATGTCTGTCTGTTTGTTCCGGCTAATCTCTGGAGCGGCTGGACCAATTTTGACGAGACTTTCACTGATAGCTAGCTGATGATATAAGGAGTAGCTTAGGCTACTTTTCTTAGACTAGCTTCGCCCCGCGGCCTCACCCGCGGTACAACAATAATCGCAGGTAACATCGCGGGACTCAGCTATCAATAATAAAATTTAATGTTTCCGAAGCGAAGCGAGGGCAGGTCGCTAGTAATATATATAAAGAAAAAGGTTTTTAAAATAAAATTGAGCATTTTGAAGAAAACGAGAAATTAATTTTAGTTATGTACTTAATTTATTTTAGTCCACTTACATAAGACTAGAACCCAATACAAAATAATAATAAAAACTTATTCATATCACACAAATCTCAGAATTGACAATAATCTATCTAGATCTTTATTTAGCCATTATACTCAACAGTTTGCTACTTCAGTAATATATTCAGATGAGAATAGACAACGAAGTCCATGACCTGAAACTAAGAACCTTTTCCCGCATAAAAAATAAACTCCAGATCTCTGTCCGATCACAATTTCAACTCAATTTTGGACCACTTCACCGGCCACAGCAGGAAACTAATTTTGTGTTTGGTTCATAACATTGCCGAATATTTATGACTCCAATAAAGTGCGACTGTCATGATTAAAATTATATGCACAATAGAATAAAAAAAATATATAATTTCAATATTATAAACCAATGAAACTATTTTAATATCTCCGTATAGTTATCTCTATCTACACAATAATTTTTTTACAATTTTTGTGTCTGTCTGTTTGTTCCGGCTAATCTCTGAAACGGCTGGACCTATTTTGACGGTACTTTCACTGATAGGTAGCTGGTGATATAAGGAGTAACTTCGACTTTTTTATACTAGCTTCACCCCGCAGTACTCAGCTATCATTAATAATAAAATTTAATGTTTCCGAAGCGAAGCGATGGCGAATCGCTACTATATTATTATAATACTAGCGGACCCGGCGGACTTTGTTCCGCCACACTGTTTGTTTTAAACACGTCAACTTCAAAATTCTACGACAATTAACCATAGAATATATTACGTTTAGCTCTCAATTGCGTTTTGTTATATCACGTTTTATGTCACGTCCCGGAACGTGATAAAAAGTATCCTATGTCCTACTGGTTCTAAGCTACCTCCTCACCAATTTTCAGCCAAAACAGTTCAGCCATTCTTGAGTTATAAATAGTGTAACTAACACGACTTTCTTTTATATATATCGACGCTTGAAAGGCAAACGTGACTAAGCGACAATAACTGATTTGTACATAAATGATAGGCAATAACCATATTCGATGCGCAAAAAATATATATTTCTAGGTCTATTAAAATCATTTCAATCCTACAGCTACTAGCTAGATTCTACTACAGCTAGATTCGTTAAAATAAATTTTGTTTTCAGGTATTTCAACTTTAAATTAGTCTACTGTAAAGTTCACGCATTGTCGCTTAGTCAAGTTTGCCTTTCAAGCGTCGATATAGATAAATACAAGTTCAAATCTATGTACTGAATGGGAATGTATATGAAATGTTAAACAATATCTTCAAAGAGCTATTGATTCCCAAATAAATTCATGGTTCGAAGACACATCAATTGAGCAACATTAATTATTTACCTTGCACATTTATAGTCTTGACTAAATTAAACTATTCCGTTTTTATTTGATCTACTTTTTTTTCATTAGAGTTTTTCGGTCTATTTGTTTTATGAAATTGATTCAACGCAATTCCTATTAATAAAAAAACCAGCCAAACGCCGTACCAATAATGATAAACGGATGAATAGTATATCCATATACGATCAAAAGTCAGGAGCAGGAAAGCGGCCGCCTGGTAAGACTCCGAATGCGAACGTAGAAACCACATTACGAAACCGATCACGTTCCTTTTCTGAAAGAAAAAAAAAAAACAGTAGTTATAACTATTATTAATCTATTTCTCCTCCCGCCAATAACTATGCCTTCTTAAAAAAAAGGTGACACGTACATAATTAACATAAAACTAAATAAAAACACATAACTTTTTTTTTTACTTAAGCTGGTAGTCTTAGAAAGCTACGCCAGCTAACATTAACTAACATTAGCCCTAGCAAGAGCCGTGCTTCGCAGAATCTACCACCGGATCGGAAACGCGACCCACTGAGAAAATCCTGCCAGAAACTCAGTCTGCTGTGTCTGTGGGTTAGTTTACTCGCCGAACCCTTCGTCTCAAGCGACGGTTTCGACGAGAACGGTAACCGGTGCTTGAGGTACCTAAAAGCACCGTTAGTGGATCGTAAGGACCCGAAATGTTGTCATAATACTTACAGTGATAGCAATATGATGGAAATTTTTTGTTAGTAATTGGAACTGTCTTTTTTTTTATTGCTTAGATCGGTGTACGAGCTCACAACCCACCTGGTGTTAAGTGGTTACTGGAGCCCATAGACATCCACAACGCAAATGCGCCACAACCTTGAGATATAAGTTTTAAGTTCTCAAGTATAGTTACAACAGCTACCCCACCCTTCAAACCGAAACGCATTACTGCTTCGCGGCAGAAATAGGCCGGTGGTGGTACCTACTCGCGCGAACTCACAAGAGTCCTACCACCAGTAATGTACCATAACTAAGTGTTGTGAGGATGCACATGTAGTTTCCACCATCCTGCCTATTTCTGCTGTAAAGCAGTAATTAGTTTCGGCTTGAAGGATCGAGCAGCCGTTGTACTATAAAACTGAGCTTAGAACTCACGTCTCAAGGTGGATGGCGACATTTACGTTGTTGATATCTATGAGCTCTGGTAACCAGCTGACATTAAGAGAGCTGTGAGCCAGTCCACCCGTCTAAACAAAAAAATCGATTCTTTAAGCTTATCGAATTGATTCGTCTTTTCCGTTTTCCTACCAAAGGCCTCTGATGGATGGAATAGAATATGCCGTGAAAATATGCAATCTCTTAAGACTTATTAACTATTAATGCTCACCATTCCTGTAGCATTCTTGTAGTACAGTTTGTAGTAGATATCTTCGGCCATCAAGTAGAATGGACAGAAGTATATACAGAAAAAGTATCCAGCATGGAAACCATGCCATATCACAGATATAAATAATGCCGCGTGAATTCTGTAAAGAAATAAACATAATATATAAAGTCTTGTTGTCTGAATTCCTTAAACATACAGAAATTTTAATAAGGAAACTTATCATTAAAATTTCTAGAACAACATTTAAAAAGCTAGAACTAGAAAGTCTATACAATAATTTTGAATGTATTCATTTTTTTTTTGTTATTCGTTATTACAAATGTTTAAATAACTTGACTCTTGACCAAACTACTATGACAGAATATAATATCTACTACGAGTATATTCAATATAAGACATAGACATATAATATATAGACAAATAAGAAATACTCACTTCAGAGGTTTTATGGGGAATCTCTTGTATACAACCATTGCTACCCAATACTGCACTGCTTTGTTCCAAACTTTCATTGAATCACGCAAAGTTACGACTGACTCACAGCCCCATACGTCCATAGACTCAACTGTATTAAAATCGTACAGTGAATTCTTGGCTTCTTCTTCGGACCTAAAGATTTAATAATGTTCATTAAAATTAAAATATTAATCTAATTATAACAATAATTAGCATTCATAATATGTACATTTTATTGCTGTATCTGAGTCGACTTGATATCAAGAGGTAATTAAAGCCTTGAAAGCACAATATAAATGTCTCTAGCTTGAGACATAACGTGAAAATTTCAATTATGTAATAAGAGCGACATCATACCCCAGTGTTCTTAGTGCGAATTTTTTAACGTTCTCGATAGCGTAAAAGTTAACAAATTTGTATGGAGTTCGAACGTTTGCTTGCGTTTGCCGCTAGGGGCGCTGTTCCAACTGCATACAAATTTGAGTTAACTTTTACGCTATCGAGAACGTTAAAAAACTCGCACTAAGCACACTGTATAGCGTAAAAGTTAACTCAAATTTGTATGGAGTTGGAGCGTTAGCCTACGTTTGCCGCTAGGGGCGCTGTTCCAACTGCATACAAATTTGAGTGAACTTTTACGCTATCGAGAACGTTAAAAAACTCGCACTAAGCACACTGAACTGAAATGGCTGGCGGCAACACTCATGACCGCTTCGCGGTAAGTTATAAGCAGGATGACGGTATCTCCATCTCATATGGGCTTACAACACACCCTACCAACACCAAGACTTATTTATTAAAGAGACTTCTGTGTTTTACTCATATTGAGACCTACTGAATATTTATCAATTCTGAGGGTCAATAAAGATGTCTTGGAATACTTCCGCATTACGATGGTAGTCGTATTAGCGATTCTCAACATATTAACAATAAAACATTTGAGAATGATACTCACAATGTAATTAAATTAAAAATCTACTACTAAAATTGGATAAAGGTCCTCAAGAGAATGTTTGGGGGTGACTGAGCTATCTTCATGTTACATTACTGGTTATTTAATAGAGGAGGTTAGTAAAACTAAAAGTTTTATGCATTATTTAGCAAATCATTGCTTTTTGCATTAGAGTAGTCACTCCGGCACTGTCTTTGGGAAGTGACCATCCAATTACACTCTGTATACTTACATCTGCTTTAATTTCATGTATCCCACAGTTGGTCCGTGACCAGTCCTGTTTCGACCTTGTACAGGATATGCACCCAGCCCAGCTGAATTGCAGACACTTTCTGCTAAAGTCATACCTGCATATATTCGTTGGCGGAATGCAGCGAACAGAGCCCACGGATATAGCATTCTGTATATGATATGTCTGCTATTATGTTCTTCGGTTAAGACATACTAAAAAAAAAATGTTTAAACATTTACGTTTACATTCTTACAATGATTGTACATAACAAATGTACAGGCCAAAAGACTAACATAATAGTGTTTATTTCTGCTAATTAATATACTACCATTTCCTTATTAAACATGTACCTAACAGACCGTTGTTTAAGATTCTTTGACCAGAAACCAAAGAACCTAAAACATCTAAAGAACATCTAAAACATCTAAAGTAGACTATATGCAGCGTCATAGCTAAGGGTCAGTTCATATTAACCAGTTTACATTATCTGAATATATTACATTCATCTTCTCTTCTTTTTCTCCACCTTTTCCCACTAGGTGGAGTCGGCGCAGCAAATTTTTCTCTTCCATTCTCTTCTATCAGCCTTCATCTTAACACTCACTCCTCTCTCTCTCTCATATATCGTCATTCACACACACCATCCATGTCTTCTTCGGTCGACCTCTTCCCCATCTACCTTGCACTACCATTTCCATACATTTCCTAGTTACATGCATCTTCTCTCTACGCATCATATGTCCATACCACACTAATATTATATTCATATGAGCGTAAAATACTTAAAATCTCAAACTTTAAAACCTATTTTCCAAAAAGTCATATCCTATTTTTATGAAAAAAGTTTCTTACCTCTAATGGCCATATATTTGAAAATGCCAAATACAGTGAAATGTATAACGGAACAGCTTTCAAAGTGTTGATTGTTGCACCAAAACAATCAGCATTCTTACTGAACGGCAAATAGAAATAGTCATCAAATGTCCTGTATCTGTAATATGGTCCTGAAAATAAAATTAAAATGCGAATATAATTATAAATTTTCGGTGTGTGTAATAGGATAATCTAGAAATGTATAAAGTAAGCCAAAAAATAACAACACTTATAAGAAAATTGCTCTATCTCTATATAATCAAGTATCAGAGTTTAGAACTCTAAGAATATTATACTTTCTACTAATGTAATAAAAGATTTGTTTATATTTTAACTATGTAAGATAGAGCATTGTTAATTTGTATGTTTTTATTCTATGTATTTACATTATTGATCTAATCGAGTTGAAATATTCTAACTGTTAGTGTGCCAGTGAAGATTTATAACATACCTTCAATTAATGATAGGTAGCACTTGTCATTTCAATAAATGGTATAATTTTATTGCCAAATAGTTAATAGTAATTGATAGTATTTAATAGCAGTTAATTGTATTCTATAACCACTACAATGAAATTAAATATAAACTTTAAGGAAATACAATTTAATACAAACCTGTCAAGAGACCAATATAATTAAATGAATAATGAAACAAGTCCAAAAGATCTGGATTTATAATTTCCAGAAAATCATCATCTTTCTCTTTCTCATTTTTAATACTTTCTTCTTTTTTATTCTTCATCGCAAGCCAGGAACCATTAATTTCAAATGCTACTCCCACAACTCTCAATACTATTATCATTTCTATTAAATTAGTTTGACCAGATGACAGTGAGAAACCAAATTTATCAGCCAATCGAAAGAAGAATAAATAGCCAAACATGAAAAAAAAAGTGACTATGTGACAAAACCTGTAACAATACATATTTGAAGTAAATAAAACAGTAATCAATTATATCTACTGACAACAAATGTTAATTTTTTTTATTGAACTAGGTAAGCTGACAGCATTTCCCCACAACTGGTATTGTTTACTTTAGATCATAAATTCTGTTTGTAGTAGTCAATTATGAACACAAACATTGGATACATATTGACTTAAAAAATAGGAACAACACACTTAAAGTAAGTTAAAGGAATCATGCTTCAAATGATGCCATAATTCAATTTGAGGCCAATTGTAAATTAACTCCTAATTTTTTAGTGCTTACTATTTTGTAGTGTTAATAGCCCTTGACTTACTTAACACTTGAAAAATTGTATGTAAGTACTATTCATTAAAGTAAATTAGTTTATAATCAATTACCTTACAGTACTTGCTTTTATTGCTAAAATTCCTATTGTTGCTGACAGAATAGGATGAATAGCACTGTATCCTGACACAGTCACTATTAGAATTAGCCCTAATAATGTACCTGTCCATTTCTTTAATAGAATTGTAGGTATACTTCTATAATAAGGTCCGACTACAACACTGGATAACAGAAGGGATAGGTATATAATATCATTAATGTTTTTTGTTATGAATCCAATCATTGTTATTTAAATTTATTGGAAGATCAGCGAATAGCACGGTCCGATAGCAAGTAAATATCTAGATTGTTGAAGGTGAGATTAATTTATTATTTTGAAACCTTTAACAATATCGAAACAGAGCGCCTAGAAAGTAGAAAAACACTAGTTTGGTGGTGATACATTAACCACAAGTCAGAAATAATATTACATTAAATTTATTTTATTATTTTTATGTGATTTAGCAGACAAGTCAAATATATTATGTGTATTTTTGTATTGTGGCTCGCACGGTTTGTGCATTAGCCAGTGTCAAGCACTGAAGTACGAAACCTAGGGTCAAGTAATAATAAGAAGATTTTTTCGCCTTTTTAATTATTTACAGTTTATGGATAATAAAAAACGAAGGAAATTGTCCGTGTTGGCCATTATTAATATCAGTGTAATTATGAATTAAATTATCGTGGGACGATATAGATAAATTAGGTTGAAAAAGTAATTTAGTAGTAATTAACTCTGCAAATGATAATATGAAGTGAAATGAAATGAAGTTGATTAATATTATGAAATATGGCATGAAATGAGATGAGATGATATGGGATGAAATATAATCTCAGTAAAATGGTGATCATTTATTGAAATTTTTTCAGTGGACTTTTTGGAGGATCCAGAGAAGTTACGTCCAACGGCTTTCTTTCATTTTCCCACAATTGTGCACTGTCACAGGTATTAAACAGTTATTACACATTTAAACCTGAAGAAACCACCAGAGACCACAATTTTACTGGGATTATATTTCATCCCTTAAATATCATCTCATATTAAATATCATCATTTAATTTCATCCCAGTTGACTAATGTTTCAAATTAATCATCTTCGTTTCATTTCACTCCATATTATCATTTCTCATAAAAAGTATCCCATATCATATCATCTCAGTTCATTGCATTTCATTTCATTTCATGTCATATTTCATAAAAAAATATATATAAGATTAGGCTGTACGGTCGATACCTTTGCCTTTCCATTTGGAAAAATAAAACTACTACTACTGTACCTATGTAGGTATGTACATTAGTGATGTGAACCGATTACAATTTCTGGCTCCGGTTTATTACCGTTTTTTTTCTCAAAAAACCGGTTTTTTTTGGTATTTTTAGGTTTTTTCCATAAAGGTTAAATAATCACTTAATAAAAAACAAATTTACGTGCAAACAAAGAGTTTTCTTCATACAATTAATTGGGTGAGCATATTTTTATATAGGCTTTTAATGATCACATTTATATTATCCAATAACAAAAAGCTTTTTATTTTTGATTTAATACTATTTATTGTATTAAATCAAAATGATGACGCAAGAAGCATGGTTGGTCCACTGCGTCATCCAGAAGCCTGCTCCTTCTGGAGCACGTACCCCGACGTCGAAAACATACGTTCGGAAGGCACAGAAGTTGCTGGGACTGATAGGTATTTAAATGCTATTTTGTTAAAAGGCCTTAAATAAGTATTGCTTATCCAAAAAATGCCAGCAATTTCGGTGTGGTTTCCTGTGGCGGCTTCAGTCTCAATATACATTCGCACTATATTCACTGGGGCCGCTGTGGCGTTCGGAATATCCCGTTTTCACAAATGCAAAAAATCCAGAACACCAGGCTTTTTCAAATTCTTTGTGGTTTCTTCTGGCTGTTCCGATGATTAAGCGCCAATTGAAAATTCTTTAAGAAGGTTCCCCAGTTCACGACGCACCATCTCCTTTGCAGACAACATGTGCTCTGGTTAGCGAAAGCCATTTCTGAGTGTTGGGTGCAGATATGTGGATATTTGGGTCAGGTTCCTCATTTCCTACGCTAAAAGTCTACCAACCATATTGTGGTTATTGCACTGTAGTTTTTAAATGTAATTCACGTTAATTTGAGTCTGAAACACGGTGTTTTTAGGTAGCTTGTATATTTGATCTGATAGCACTGGCGTGAACTGTGAATGTAACGCATAATTAAAAACCGGTATTCTTAAATAAAAACCGGTGTTTATCGGTATATATAAAAACCGGTTTTTCTCCGGTTTTCTTCGAACCGGTTTACATCCCTAATGTACATACAAAATCCAATTTTTTGTTAAAAATTTAATCATGAATGATGATGAGAAAAATGCTATTATTCAAGAACTTAATTTTAAGATCGGAAGTGATATTAACGAATTGGGTAGTACATTTGCTCTGGAAAGTGAGTTAGCTGATAAAAGAGATAAACTTTTAAGCTGTGTAAGTTATTTAAATAAACAATATTTAATTTAAGAAATAAACAATATACGATCCCAAAAGTTTTTAAATAAATGCATAATAAATAAATAAATCGAGCTGTTAAGAACTTTATGTTTACTCGCACTTAAAGTTCTAGGTCTCGTCTTTTACACCCATATGTTTGACTTCGTTGATTTATCTGACTTAAAAATTCAAATTAGTCTTCCTAAAAAAAATTTAATTTCAGCTAACGGTGGCCAACAATGAGGTGCCTACAAAATTATCAGTTGCAATTAAAAATGCTGAAGTTAATTCAATGCAAATACAAAACTTGAAAGTAATAAGTAATGAGTTGAGAAAAAGAGTTGCAGTATTCTTGGAGCAGACAGAACCATTACGAGCTGAAATGGAAAGAAAGTTTCATGCTATAAATAAGTTATATGAAATAATTGAATATTTGAGATCTTTTGAGAAAGTAAATGATTTAAGGTTTGTAACATTTTATGTATTTGTATTGTAGGCATATAGTCTAATGGTAAATATTTATCATCCCTTATAGACGTCAGTGATGTCAGGAACACAACCATGCCTGTCTGCTAATCCATAAACCTCATTCAAAGGTAGAGATGACATAGTACTCAGGAATCATTGTGGAGGGAAACTCACACCAAATCTAGATAAGTAGAAAAATACCTCTGGAAATGTAGCATGAGTCAACTCAGCCCTGGTGGTGGATGGTGCGATGGTAAAAATGAGATGACAGGATCATCTCAAATAATTCTTTACTAAGTACTCTCTATGAAACATATAGTACAAAACATAAGAAGACTGAAGTCATCATTTAGAACGCCTTAAAGTTCTAATTTCTAAGTCTATGCCTACAATAAAATCTTAGATAACCTTTTCAGTCTTTAATGCCATTTTAAGTTAATAATACATAATACAGGGTCATTATAATACAGGTGAAAACCTTAACTTAGGGTTGTTGAAATTAGAATTTGTATTAATTATTAGTGTTGTTTCAGTCGACAAATGAAACAGAGTAGTGATGATGAACAACTTGTGTTACTGTATGGTGAACTGAAGCATATGTGCCAATTATACCAGAAGGGTCACAGAGGAAACTATGTAAAGGAATACACTCACTATTGGCATAATGTGCTAAAAGATAAACTGACACAGTAAGATACTTAATAATACTTAAAGTCCCAAAAAAACATGCTGTTTAATTATTTCACTTCAATTTAGGCAATATATTTATGGAATGTATGGTTATCACATTGTCATACTAAATACTATTAAGTATTTCAATTTCCGCAGACACTTTGATGAGGTAATGAAATTACTGAAATGGCCTTTTGTAAGTGGAGCTGAACATTCCCCACCTCCCAAAGAAGTTATGATTAAGTTCACAAATCTCATTAGATATTTGTTTTTGATTGAAGAACCTGAAGACTTGAACATAAATGCTGCTGTTGCCCAAGATTTTGGTCAAGGTTTGTTTTGTTATGTGAAATGTCTCATAAAATTAATTAATTAAATTTTGTGACTTTTGTATTCATAAAAGCTTACTCTTTATATCTTTTTTTCAATAATTTGAATTCACCAAATTTGTTATATGTCACATCCAAATGAAAGTTCTACAAGCATTAAATTTAATTTACCATTTCTTCACAGAACTAAACCCATGTTTGCCTGTTCGTGTTCTCTTAAGGCCGTTAAAGAAGAGATTTGCATTTCATTTCATGGGGTCCAGACAGACAGCTCGCATTGATCGACCAGAGTGGTTTCTCACTCAAACATTAACCTGGATAAAGGACCATCAGAACTTTGTTCAAAATAATGTACAACCAGTTGCTGATAAACTTGAACTGGACAATGTTAATGCAGTGGTGTGTTTATTTTTCTATCCTACCAAGATTTATAGCTCCTTATATACATCTGTAGCCATAAACAAAGTTCGCTTGGGAATAAAAAAATTAACATAGAAATATCAAGTACTTTGACACTTCTTAAATTTTTTATTTGCTCCTTTGGCATTATTTTGCCAAAAATACAATACTTTTCGAAATTCTATTCAGCTTAAGTTAACCATAGAGTATTTTTATAAATTTAATTATATTGCTTTGTCTACGTTTTGTTGTTTTTTCTTGTCAGATTTGTCACCAAGAAAGCTATTGTTAGAAATAGCATTAAATTTAGCCTTATAAGCTGTTAAAAATGAGTCGTCTATTATCAAAGGCGGCAATCTGACTTTTGGACAATGATTGGTAAATCAGAAAAACGAATTATTGACTTTGTATTCCATTGGCAGTCACAAAACTCTTCGGAACGACATCTTAGATAAATAACAGGTTAACTATTAACCTTTATTTAATGCAGGTTTTGAACCGTATTCTTTGAAGGAGACGATTATATTCAAATAAATCTGTATTGACATATCAATAAAATTTTTTTGTCCAAATGTACAGATTGCCGCCTTTGATAATAGACGACTCAAATATAACAAAACTGTTTAAGTGAAATTGTCGAAGTAAAAATGATTATATGAATTAAAAATTTATTTAAATTTAAAGTTATGGAATTTGCTGCTTTAATATATTATCTTCTTTGTTTGTAATCGACAATATTATTTTAGGATCAATTCAATGCCGGTCTTATATCGCTAGCTGCCGAAAGACTTCACACAATTATAGCTTTGTATCATACACAAGGCACCAAAAGAGAGGTAGTCGATGCAGATGCCGCATTCGCACATGCCGTCGACGAAATACTAGGATTTAATAGAGAACTGAGTACACTGACCGGAAAAGAAATAAATAGTATACTCTCGGTGCTGACTAAGGCGGAGACTTTTGTAAGGTGGTTGGCAGTTGAGAAGAAATGTGAGTGATTAGGTTTTTATTGCTAAGAAAACGGACGTAATTGGTATTTTGATTGGTTTATCGTAAAAGGCAGCAGTTTTAAGCGAAGTAAGAGTAACTTTTTTGCTTAGGCTGGTAGACGAGCTCACGGCCCACATAGTGTTAAGCGACTACCCATAGACATATACAACGTAAATGCCGCTACCTACCTTGAGATATAAGTTCTAAGGTCTCAAGTATAGTTACAACGGCTGCCCCACCTTTTAAACCGAAACGCATTACTGCTTCACGGCAGAAATAGGCAGGGTGGTGGTACCTACCCGTGTAGACTTACAAAACGACCTACCACCAGTAATTACGCAAATTATAATTATTCGGGTTTGATCTTTACTACGCGATGTAGTATGTAAGTACGCATTTTATTAGAAAAATTGGTACCTGCCGGCGGGATCCGAACACCGGTGCATCGCTAGATACGAATGCACCGGACGGCCACGACGACTTCATTCATTTATATTGTGATCTATTATTTGACCCAGTGATATTTGATACATGTTAACAACGATATGATGATTACAGATGCACTAAGTAAAATGGATGAGATATTGGGCAGCGACCAGTGGACCGAGCCCGTGGTGACGGGGACGGGCGTGGCTACGGGCGCCATCTTGTGGGTGCCGCGGGCTGCCGACTGGTTCGTCACACTACTAAAGACTATCGAGGACAGATACGCTGTGTTGCCACAGCCTGGACACAGGTCAGTGCTGTACAATACAGAGAAGTATTCAACATCCGTCGTAAATTATCATGACGCCATCGATGGAAGTATATTTGATTGATATCCAATACTAGTTTCATGTTAAATGCCCTAAGTCGAACATCCGATGAGTTACTTACAAGTGCTTGCAACTACTTTAAGTCGTCGTGGCCTAAAGGATAAGACGTCCGGTGCATTCGTATCGAGCGATGCACTGGTGTTCGAATCTCGCTGGCGGGTACCAATTTTTCTAATGAAATACGTACTCAACAAATGTTCACGATTGACTTCCACGGTGAAGGAATAACACCGTGTAATAAAAATCAAACCCGCAAAATTATAATTTGCGTAATTACTGGTGGTAGGACCTCTTGTGAGTCCGCACGGGTAGGTACCACCGCCCTGCCTATTTCTGCCGTGAAGCAGTAATGCGTTTCGGTTTGAAGGGTGGGGCAGCCGTTGTGACTATACTGAGACCTTAGAACTATATCTCAAGGTGTGTGGTGCATTTACGTTATAGATGTCTATGGGCTCCAGTAACCACTTAACACCAGGTGGGCTGTGAGCTCGTCCACACATCTCAGCAATAAAAAAAAAAAAGTTCACATGGTTGGCAGCCTGTTAACTAACTAGTCAGGTCATAAGTATTGTCACACAGTAAAAACTTTTCTTTTAGAATGCTGGCCACAAAAAAGTTTATTGAATTCGAATTTCGAATTGTTAATGAAAATAAAAATGTATACTTTTAGAATTTTACTCATTTTTAAATATGGAGTGGACGCTTAAATAAGACCGTGTTGCAGTTATTGCGTTGCATCGTTGCGGTTACGCGCCAATTCAAATTTTTAACATACTGAAAAATTTGAATATAACCAAAAGATTCGTTTATCGTACCATTAAATGATACAATGAAGACTCTAGTGTAGATGACAGGTCAAAAAGTGGTCGCCCTCGGTCTGTTAGGACTCCAGCAGTGATAAAAGCTGTGAAGGCGCGAATTCAAAGAAATCCCAAACGTAAGCAGAAACTGTTGGCCGTTCAGATGGGGTTAAGCAGAACCACGGTGAAAAGGGTGTTAAATGAAGACTTAGGGCTTCGGGCATATCGAAGAAAAACAGGACATCGTTTAATGCTCGTCTAATGGACCTGAGACTGAAGAGATGCCGCGCTTTGTTGAAGCGGTACGCGGGAAAAAAATAATCGGGAAATTCTTTTTTCGGATGAAAAAATTTTTACCGTAGAAGAGAGCTACAACAAACAAAATGATAAGGTGTACGCACACAGTAGTGAAGAAGCGAGCAACCGTATTCCGCGTGTCCAACGAGGTCATTTTCCATTCTCGCTCATGGTATGGTTGGGAGTTTCTTATTGGGGCTTAACAGAGGTACATTTTTGTGAGAAAGGTGTAAAAACGAATGCAGATGTGTATCAAAATACAGTCCTGACGAACCTTGTGGAACTTGTTTCTCATACCATGTTCAATAACAGGCACTGGGTATTCCAACAAGATTCGGCGCCAGCTCATAGAGCGAAGAGCACACAAGACTGGCTGGCGGCGCGTGAAATCGACTTCATCCGGCACGAAGATTGGCCCTCCTCCAGTCCAGATTTGAATCCGTTAGATTACAAGATATGGCAACACTTGGAGGAAAAGGCGTGCTCAAAGCCTCATCTCAATTTGGAGTCACTCAAGACATTCTTGATTAAGGCAGCCGCCGATATTGACATGGACCTCGTTCGTGCTGCGATAGACGACTGGCCGCGCAGATTGAAGGCCTGTATTCAAAATCACGGAGGTCATTTTGAATAAACTTTAGTGTCATAAGAATCTATGTTTTGTTAAGTTCATTTTGGTATATGAATGGTTACATAATGAATAAACTTGTTTCAATTATTTTACATTAAACATGTGACAGAATTTATGACCTGACTAGGTATAATTTGAAGTCGTCGTGGCCTAAAGGATAAGATGTCCGGTGCAATCTTATTTAGCGATGCAATGGTATTCAAATCCCGCAGGCGGGTACCAATTTTTCTAATGAAAAATGTACTTAACTATTGACTTCCATGGTGAAGGAATAATATCGTGTAATAAAAATCAAACCCGCAAAATTATTATTTGCGTAATTACTGGTGGTAGGACTGCTTGTGAGTTCGCACGGGTAGGTACCGACACCCTGCCTATTTCTGCCGTGAAGCAGTAATGCGTTTCGATTTGAAGGGTGGGGCAGCCGTTGTAACTATACTGAGACCTTAGAACTCATATCTCAAGTTGGGTGGCGGCACTTATGTAGTAGATATCTATGAGCTGCGGTAACCACTTAACACCAGGTGGGCTGTAAGGTCGTCCACCCATCTAAGCAATTAAAAAAAAATTAAACAAATTTAAATTAGTCGGGGGAACCTTATAACGTTTTTATTATTATTTCAGATTACAGTTTCTAGAACTTCAGCTAGAGCTGCTGGAGGAGTGGCGCATCCGCTTAACGCAGCTGCTCAGTGCGGCCATGGACTCGCTGGTGCCTGAAACGTTCCTGTCGCCGGGACCCACGTCGCATCCCCTCATAGCGGTCACCAATACGGCCCATCACTCGCGGATCGTGCTGCTGCAGTGGGCCAACTCATTGGTGATTTTTATTACATTACATTATATTGTTACGCCGGTAAGAATAACGCCATCTATCGCCGAACGAATATCGAAGAACCTAGAACGCTCGAGAAGTACAACGCCATCTATTGTCAGATAGTGGGAACTACTACTAGAAATGTGTGGAATATTCACGATAATTCTAGGATAAGGTACCGGCTATAAAAGCGTTGTAGAGATGGCACGCAGTAACAATATTAACAATTTACAAATTTACAATTTTATAACTTATACACATGACATCTTATTTGCTTTCATTTACATATAAAGTTATATATTATATGTATTTATATACGGTTCTACTCAAAACCCCCTTATCATATATTATCTTATTTCTCATTATAATAATTATATTCAAATATTTAAATATGCATCTTGTTAAATTTCGATGTAGTCAATAGTTTCGAAATTTAATAAAAGTATTTGTTTTCATCAACAACAAAAAAACTCCTTGATAACTTAACGCTTACCTTAATTAATACCTTAAGTGATTTTCTCTTGCCCTTATCCGATTAAGCGGAATCAGCACAATGTGTATCCAATCCTTATTGTACTATACCGGTAGAACTCATATGGTTTGGTACCAACATATTCTCTATTGCCATCAAGCGTTTCATATATCAAAATGTGTTGACATGTCAATAATAAATAAATAAATAAATATTTACTAACAATCACGCCGCGTTTACTGGTCCCGTGATAAGTTCGTAAAGAACTTGTGTTACAGGTACCAGATAACGGATATAAATGTAAGATTTTTATTATACACATACATATATTTAATATACATCCATAACCCTGGAAAAGACATTTATATTTATCATACAAATATCTTCCCTTGGTGGGATTCGAACCCGCGACCCCCTTGTGTAGTGACCATGTCACCTACCACTACACCAGACGGCCGTGCAATAACAATCAATAGATTAAAAATTCGAATCATTTGGTATTTCTGAAAGTTTTATTGAGTATGGTTCACTGAAATATTGCACACTAACTTCTCCTTAAATGTAAGTGCGAAACAATTACAACTACAACTTGAGATACAGGTTTTATCACCTAGTTCAAGCAAAGATGCAAATTATGATTGTGTTTCTACTTTTATGTTAATAATAAATAAATAAATAAAATAAAAAAATAACTTCCAGTCCAACAAATAACAGTAAATTATTTTAATGGTATAGGCAGGTACGCTACTCTTAAATAATTAAGTCTGTAAGCTATTTTGCTAAGTAAGCAGTGTTCGTTTGTATTCAACAGCATTACCTCCAGTTACACTACTACAGGCGGCAGTTCCAGCACTTCACACAGCAGCAGCATCATGAAGATAGCTCGATTTCATCTTCAAGCTCTGATGATGATGATGACGATGACGACAGCAGCGAAGGACACACTAAGAAAGCTTCTAGAGCAGGTACCCGATATATTCACCCAAACAAAATTCATTTCAATTGACTTTTTTGCTAAAGCTATTTTTGATAAAGACTGAAAGTTTTGTAAATTTGGAAGTAATTGATGAATTTCTTGAGAAAGGAGACCTATATCAAATTTATTTAACAAAGATTAAAATAAAAAGGTTTATCACCTAATAAAACCGCTTTTTTGCGGTTTTCGACAAAAAAAACTACAGAAGACGTATTTCTTTATTAAATAGCGCACATAAAGTAGTTTAAATTGCACACTTAAACTACTTTTGGTGGTATTTTCAGGAAAATTTATGTAAATTGGATGTGTGTGTGTGTGAAGTGATTTATGCTTTTAATAAGAAAAACTACCTTGTTTTTATGGGCAAAATTTTGTTTTATCGGCATTTTATAAATTTAATAATTTTATAAGTTTAATTAATACTAAAATTAAATAAATATAATAAACCGCCCCCTTTCGATCGGCCCTGAATTTTAACCGACATTTCGTTTGAACTGCTAAGATTTACAAAACATATCAACTTAATTATTTTATAAAAGTTTCACTGATTACTGTTATTTGTTAATATTACTTATCCCTGGACAGTTTTCGCTGTCTCGCTTTAGTTCGTGGTTGCACTTTGAGCTCGTCACATTGACATCCAAATTGGCAAAACCAACAAAACAAGAACTACACAAACACGTACATGCAAGGTCCATTCTTTGCGCCCTTAAACAAATTTAATTCCTTATTACTCTTTTAGTTATAAGCAATTAAAATCTGACGTTATTTTGTCACAAGACAGTTCGGCTGGCTCTATCATTGTAACGAACGAATAAACGTTTTTTTTTATGATATTTATTAAACAGACGAAACGATGTCCTTAAAAGAAGTCGAATTGCGAGCGAAGAAGCTCGCGCTGAATGAAATGATCCGGAGGGATTCGATGATACACGAGCAACTGTACGACATCGTGAGTACACTGACGTTATTATCCACTTATTAGTTGGAAGACGAGGTATAGAAATAAATTCGATCCTCTTCGTATTTAGTGTGAAGGATGGGACAACCGCCGAGTTATTCTATTGAGACTTCGACCTCACGTCTCTAGGTGGGTGAAGGCATTCACATTGCAGAGCCTATAAGCTCTGGTATCGACCTCACACTGATTAGACGTTAATATTGTTAACCCATCTACGCCATATAAAATAATTAAATCAAAACCGAAATACTAATTTGATTCGATATTTAGTAATGATTAACATTAGAGCTACGGCTGTTTTAGTGCGTAATCTATCTAACTTACCTCTTCTTCTTCTATATATATAAAAGTGAATTGCTGTTCGTTAGTCTCGCTAAAACTCGAGAACGGCTGGACCGATTTGGATAATCTTGGTCTTGAATTATTTGTGGAAGTCCAGAGAAGGTTTAAAAGGTAGATAAATATCAAAATGCTCGGAATTAATTTTTTTTTTTTTGCTTGGTGTGTATGATTTAAGTTTATTTTATACAAAAGTTAAGGTCTTTTATTTGTCGATTGAGGCACTACGAAGTCTGCCGAGTCGGCTAGTTTAAAATAATAATAATTAGTTATCACAGCATAGGCAGCAGATTAGCTGCACCCCACGGCATTGCTGACATCCATGATCGACGGTAACCACTCACCATCGGATGGTATGCTCATCTGTCTGGAAAGCAATAAACAATATCAAGGAAGGTTCCTTATAAATGTCCAAATTTTTTACAAATTAACAACGTGTGTCTTTCCATAGACTGCTCCGATAGCAAACCTCGCCGTCACCGAACCTCTGTCAGGTGACGAGGATATGGAAGAAGCAGGAGTATTCGCCGAAGCACCAGCTTTACTATCTCGATTACTTAATGCGGCCTTAGACGCGATTTCTGAACACATAACATTAGAATTCAAAGCCAGTATAAGGGACTACAAGAAACAAAAGTGAGTGTGTCTTTGTCATGTCAATAAATTTTGAGATTTTAGTTTTAGATTTTAAAAGTTGAAATATTTCACGGTCGCATCGTGTATGTTTGTTTCATCGGTAGGTTGATCAATATCTTTATACAATGATACGAAATGGATTTAAATTAAACATTTAAATGGATCCTAAAAAAAAAAAGAGTATCTGTACAAAGTACACTTGTCAGAAGTGAAACATTTATAAACTTAACTCAATGTTTACACACTGTATACATACTAGTGATAATGTAAATAAATAAAAAAATATCTGCGTTTACTATTGTACAAGACTTTATGCGATAGAATTGCCATCTAAAGTTCTAACTACTAAACGAATACATCAACCAATAGCGTGTATTTTTTTTTTCGATATCCCTTTCTCTCTCTCGCTCTGTCCCTCCCCTCGCTCCATGGCACTGTGCGGGATGCGACATTCGCTCTATCTCACTCTCTCTCAATCGGTCTCGATCGCTCTCTCCCTCTTCTTGGACAAAAACGTCCCACATTTTCGTGTCACTAATATTATTATTGCGTTTCATCCGTAAAAAAAATTACCAACACGCGCGTAAGGAAGTTTCACTTCAAAATCGTAGGTTGTATCATCGATCTAAATAAAAAGTAAAATTGATAAAAATAACGCGTTTCATAAATACTAGAGGATACCCGAGCTTTGCTCGGAATTTTTTTTTTGATAAATTGTCTTTTTTAGAAATTATATTTAAATACGAATTACATTTAAATATGAATTATATTATGTTATTTGTTATTTTCTTTCAATAAAAAAAAAAGTTTATGTTTAAGTTGATTATCGATAAAGCTGATTATTTAAAACACGAATAAAACAATATTTTCTGAAAATAAATCGTAGCTAGATCGATTAATCGCCCCCGAAATCCCCTGCTGTACACTAAATTTTATGAAAATCGTGGGAGCCGTTTCCGAGATTCAAATTTTATATATACATATTTATATACAAGAAGTAGCTGTACCCGTCCGCTTTGTTGGCTATTTAGAATTAACATTATTATTTCTCACCCCCACAAAGATTCTGATCATTAACGCCCCCCCTAACTGGTATAAAGAGTCCAGCCTCATATAAATATAAGCCTATCCATTAAGTACATGTATTTTCTACATGGATACCAAGTTTCAGGTCAATCGGATGCATGGCTCAGTAGTTATAACGGAACATCCATCCAAAAACCACTGTAGATTGATATATGACGGCATCAGGGATGGCTGAGCGGCAGATTCCGTCATCACTCGTTTTCGGTTGAGCTTAGTTTATTGCAATAAAAGTTAATTAAACCTTTTGAATAATAATTATTCTAACTCTCACCAAATAGTTTTCGCAATGACAGGGTAAAACGACAGTTTCGTTTCAACTGACCGACTGACAGGCTGACTGACTGACTGCCTGTGATTGAATGAGACGACACTGTCCGTTTTTTTTTTATTTATTTTTTCCTAAGCTGAGAGCCTTGAGAGGCTATTTCAGCGTAACCCTAACTTTTGTAGGTGAGCTCACGGGGCTCAAACCTGATGACGTTGCTAACACGAACCCTAGCAAGAGCCGTGCTTCGCAGAATCTACCACCGGATCGGAAACGCGACCCACTGAGAAGATCCGGCGACAAACTCAGTGGGCTGTGTCTGAGAGTTAATTTACTCGTCGAGCCCTTCGTCGCAAGCGACGGGTTCGACGAGAACGGTGACTGGTGCTTGAAGTACCTAAAAGCACCGTTAGTGGATCAGGAGGATCCGAGATGACGTGTTTTGGGCGACGTCGACTGCTTTCCATTCTGTCCGCAGGATCGGGAATGTAGTTACCGGCGGCCACGATGAGAGGGTTCTCGTGTCGTGCCGCTTTATCGAAGTGGCGCATCGACGCCGACTGTAGATACTTACTGATGGACTCTAAGTCCAGGTCGTCATGGACTTATTTCTAAGGGACATTTTACTTCGCCTACATATCATCGGGTAGAGACGTCCTAGAATGAAGGCGGCACGGTCGCGTACCGTCTTGATGTGGGGGCGGAATGTCATCCTACTGGCGAGGGTGACGCCTAAATATTTGACCTTCGGGGCCCACGGTATGGGCTGGTCGAACATCGTGATTGGGCGAATGGCGGGGGCGGAGATGTTGACGCGCCTAGTCGGGAGGGGGATGCTCAGCGTGGTGTTCGGAGGGCGACCCCTTTTGAAGAGCACCGCTGTGCTTTTCGTGGGGTTGATGTCGATCTCTGTCCGTGTCCACGTACCACCATTTTATATTCTGGCGTTACGGCCTCTACCCTATATTTTTGTGATATTTATCAAAACAACATTTTATCATTTAAAATAATACTCAAAACAATGTCTTAATATTACTAAAGTCGTTATCCACGACATGTATTAGTATAGATTGCTCGTTTAAACATATAAGAATAACAAATGTTTAATTCTGCTTGGTTTGTCGGACAGGTGGCACAATCTGCCCGTAGTCGAGGAGCTGGCGCTGACGGTGTCGCCGGCTCTGTGCGCGCCTCTGTCCGGACTGAGCGCGCGGCTGTCGTCCGTGAGCGCGCGGCTGGCTCCTTGCCTCGCCGTGAGACTCCGAGCGCAATTAGCCACTAACGTCGACCGATGTTTGTTTGAGGTTAATATTTTTTATGTTTTTTTTTATTTATTAGTTAGATGGGTGGACGAGCTCAAAGCCCACCTGGTGTTAAGTGGTTACTGGAGCCCATAGACATCTACAACGTAAATGCGCCACCCACCTTGAGATATAAGTTCTAAGGTCACAAGTATAGTTACAACGGCTGCCCCACCCTTCAAACCGAAACGCATTACCGCTTCACGGCAGAAATAGGCCGGGTAGTGGGTAAAGTATCCACCAGTTAAAGGTTATCAGTTATCTATCTACTATTGTTCTTAATCTTTATTTTATAAAGCGAACTAATCTATACTAATATGTATATAAATCTACAGTGGTTTTTACGGATGTTCCGTTATAACTACTGAACCATGCATCCGATTGACTTGGAACATGGTATCTATTTAGAAAATACATGTACTTAATGGATAGGCTAATATTTATATGAGTGTTGGACTCCCTACACCAGTTGTGTTAATGATGCGAATCTTTGTGGGGGTGAGAAATAATAATATTAATTTTAAATGCCCAGCGAAGCAGACGGGTACAGCTAGTTATATATAAAAAAGGGTGCGTTTACTTATGTACGCGCGTAAGAAGTTATACTTTATTTTTATGAAATTTATTTCTTTTTTTTTATATTAAATAATTAATAATAAATATTTAACGTTAATAATTTAATAATATTAAGTGAATTATATTAAATAATAATTTTGTCATTTATATTACTATATAATGAATGCTAATAACACTTTTTTTTACGAGTGTACATGCGCGAAAGTTCACCTGCGGCTATATTCAAACTCGCCAAGTTACGTCGGTCGTATTGTAATGACCGATTTAGTGGGTAACTTCATTTCTGTTAATTTTGTGTCACGGTGCGCGCGCATCGTAAAATTTCACTCTCATCAATTTTTCATGACGCGCCTAAAGAAGTATAACTTCAAAAGTGTACAATAAAATAATAATAGAATGTGGGTACTCCGGACATAATGAACGTACACTGTGTTCAAACTGTAACGTTCAAATTGTTAAACGCAAATCAATTTCGATAAGTACGAGTGAATGAATATGACCGCAATGGGTTTAATCAAACTTACCCATTTGAATCGAATGTTAAACATAATTTCTTGGGTTTTACTGATATTTCTGGGGCGGAATTCTAATTGATTTAAAAAAAAAATGGGTGCGTGTACTTATGCACGCGAGTAAGAAGTTATACTTTATTTTTATTAAATTTATTTCTTTTTTATATTTAAATAATAATCAATTTGAAAAAAAATCGATTAAACAACATCCTCAAACACGCATATTGGACATCCCTTTTCTTGACATCGTATAAATTCGGTAATTCTCGGTACGGTTCGGAAAGTTGACCTGCGGCTATATTCAGACTCGCCAAGTTACGTCGGTCATATTGTAATGAGCGATTCAGTGGGCAACTTCATTCTGTTAATTTTGTGTCACGGTGCGCGCGCATCGTAAAATTTCACTCTCATAAATTTTTCATAACGCGCCTAAAGAAGTATAACTTCAATAAAAACTTAAGATGGATGGACGAGCTCACGGCTCGATCCGTGAATGGGCTTTACAGACATTCAGGTGCGTTAGATAAAGCGTCAAGTGTCACAGACTTAAATAAACTTTATAAGATTATTAAGTAAATTAAAGAAAAAACCTCATATCAAAAATAATAATAATATAATAATACTCTTTATAGACGGTGGTACTAGAGAATTGGTTCAACACCGGCGGCACTATGCAATTCACGTTTGATGTGAAACGAAATCTAGTCCCTACGTTCGCTCCGCCGAGCAAAGTGGCCTCGCAAATGAATCAATTGCCCAAGTAAGTTTTAATTTTTTTTATTATTATCACGATGGGTAGACGAGCTCACGGCTCACCTCGTATTAAGTGACTACAGGAGGCCCATAGACATCAACAACGTAAATGCCGTTGCCAGCCTTGAGATATCAGATCTGAGTAATTGTATTATTTTTCACATGGGTAGGCTCTTCACAAGCTGGATCGAAGAAATGTTGAAGGCTATATATATACATATATAATGCTTCTATACGTAGGTTTGTCAGCGAATTCTTCCTAAATGGCTGGAGCGATTTTAATGAAATTTTTGTCTGCATTTGTGTGGGTCGCTGTCTAGTTTTTGGTTACAATTGGACTCTGCCAGTAATGCTGCAAAATTATAATTTGCGTCATTACTGGTGGCAGGACCTCTTATGAGACCGCACGGGTAGTTACCACCACCCTGCCTATTTCTGCCGTGAAGCAGTAATGCGTTTCGGGTTGAAGGGTGGGGCAGCCGCTGTAACTATACTGCGACCTTAGAACTTATGTCTCAAGGTGGGTGGCGCATTTATGTTGTAGATGTCTATGGGCTCCGGTAACCACTTAACACCAGATGGGCTGTGAGCTCGTCCAAACATGTAAGCAATAAAAAAAACAGGCTTTAAGTTTAGTTCTATTTTCAATGCAAAACACCGTCTGTAAGTCCACTAGTATCTACAGTATGCGCGCGAGTTCATGTCCATCGGGGCCAGAGGCGACGCGCGGGGGACAGCTCGCCCCACCTCCCCGCATTTGTCTGACGTCGAGCGTTGTCCTTGACGGTTATGACGCGCGCTTATCGATATCGAAAATTTACGCAAACGCTATTGTGTAATTTAACCATAACTACTCCGCTCCAACAAGTTCAGGTAGAAACGAAAAACCTACTGAAAAAAGATACATACTGATTCCGACTCTGATCTGTCGGTTGTCTTTTCATTTGATAGTGATTGAATTGGAATTTAAAAAATATTTTCTCTATTAGAAATAAATAAGTAATTACTTGTCACAATTATTTTATTTCATAATTTGCTAAATTACCTTAAGTTACATTAAACCAAATTGATAGCTGTTGACTAAATCGGTACTTATTATCGACATTACCATAATTAACTATGTCACAGCCCTACCGCATCCCTCAGGATGGACATGAACTCGCGCGCCTACTGTATTATGTCTTCTGTGCAACTCGTAAATGCTTCGTTTTAATTTATTTTGACTGTTATCACTAAATACCACATGATCCGAGAGCCCTTCCAATCTAAAGCAAATAAGGAGACAAAGCTGCTTTGAATTTGTCGTAGGTTGCTCGAGTCCTGTAAACTCCTGAATCAGGACTACGAGGACGCTCGACGTCTCCGCGACATGCTGGAGAGGAAGCCGGAGCTGGCAAGAGACTTTCTGGGCAACCAGGGCATTACCTCGATAACTGGGATGGAAGCACTACAGATACTGAACCAAAGAACGGACCTGTGCGACACTAACAGTGCGGCTTCTGTGCTGGAACTATTCTGAGAGCTCGAGGAAGGATGCGGGTAAAGCAACCAATAGCAATCGCCGTACCAATTTGGTTTTCTGGATTCTATTATTTCTTAACTGAACTGATATAAATATCAAATTAAACGTTGTGTTTTAAAAATATTGAATCAATTAAAAATGAATTTTATTTATGTATTTTTTTCTTAGATTAGTGGAACAGCTAACGACTCATCATTGATTGCCAGAGTCCATAGACATTAACTACATAAATGCCACCCACGTTAAGAAATTAGTTGTAAGTATCGATTTTACAGTACAGCGGCTGCCCCACCCTTCGATCTAAAACGCATTACTGCTTCACGGCAGAAATAGGCAGGGTGGTAGTACCTACCCGTGCGGACGCACATGACGTCCTACCGCCAGTAATTACGGAAATATATTTTTCGCGGGTTTGATTTTTATTACACGAATTTATTCCTTTATCGTGGAATTCATTCGTCAATATTTGATTAGTACGTATTTCAATAGAAAGTTTAGTACCTGCCTGCGGCATTCGAACGCCGGCTCAGTCACTTCGCTTGATACGAATGCACTGAGCGTCTTATGCTTTAGGCCACGGCGACTTCTTTACTAAAACCAACAAAGTATATCTATTCAGCTCGATTTTTCTTCATTTGAAATTTATGTCGTCTTTTTTTAGTTTTATTCAGATAATATTTATGTCGAATTGAAGATTCGAGCAAACAAGATTCCTGCTTAAAAGATAATTGTAATAATCATAACAATAAATGCATGCTGTTAATGTTTCGGTGTCGGTTCCGGTTATTGGAGTGCACTCATTTATTATAAAATGAAGCATTGAATTTGTTAGAATAATTGTTGAATCAATAAAAACACTTCCTACTCCTCAAACGTTTGTCGCACAAAGCTAATTTATATTTTTGACGTGATAACGTCTTATAAATCCATAAGCACCGGCTGTAAAGATGAGTTGATCAGACAGTTCTTATTTAATTAGTAGTAGTTTATTTAAAAATTAAATTAAAACAGTTAAATTGTTCCGGCTCAGTACTCCACGAACTTTCGGCCTAGTAGGAGAAAAAATAGTATGTGCACCGCGGGAAAAAAGTAGGACATCTCATCCCGCGTGGGAGGAAATGTCCTACTTTTCTCCCTTGATGCACAATGTACTATTTTTGGCGTGGCAAAAGACATGGCCCGGGCAACGCTAGCAATGTTTGCTATGCAGTTATTTTATATGACTAATATGTTGTCTGGAACTTGCAGCATGTTTCACTCGTCCTGAATTCCAGATATAAAGCGGGTAAAACCGTGGGGTATGTCGAATTGGATCGTTGGTCGAGTGGCGAGTGGACTGCGACTACTGGTTCACGGGGTCAGAGTTCGATTCTTACTTGGAATTTGTATCCTTGTGAATGATATTGAATTTTCAGAGTGGGTTTGGGCATTTCTTCGTCTTTTTTCTGGATTTAAAAATTAATAATTGTAGCTGATAAGGAATAGCCGTAGTAGATTTTCGATTCGAAGCGTAAGATACGTAATATTTGATAAAATGTTTAAGCTAAGTGCATGATAATCTGTTAATATTGCTGCTGTTATTGTTTTTTTTAATTATTATTGGCATATTTTTAAGTATACAGTGAAATTAATTATACTTTGTTTATATTCTGTGATTTTAAGAGAAATGTGATCTGGGTTTTATTTATATTAAAATAATCGCATTTAAAGCATGAACTTCGTAAAATGGTTATTATTGTTCGAAATAAATAAGGATATAAACAAGAGATGTCTTTTTATTATATTTAACAACATATTTATTTTGTACAAAAATTTAAATGAAATTACATACAAAATGTAACCAACATAGTAACTACAATACATTAACTTTAAACTGTGATTCGTCAACAAAACTTAAATTCAAATAATATTGATTCTTAAGTTTAATACAGAAAAACAAAAAAGTTTAATATTTTTAACGTTGGGATGATTATTTTCAGATTTTTAAGAATTTTTATTCCTATCCTATGGTAGATTCAGTGACGCACTGATCTTGCTAGTGCCGGTGTTAGCAAATTCTCTCAGGTTGAGCCCGCGAGCACACGTATCGACCCGTGAGTGGTTGAAATAGGCTCTTAGACTACCGAGATTAGGTAGGGAAATAAAATAATAAAAAGCTACATACCTATATGGCGTAGTTTTTTTTTTCAGTGTGCTTAGTGCGAGTTTTTTAACTATCTCGATAGCGTAAAAGTTAACCGAATTTTGTATGCAGTTGGAACAGCGCCCCTAACGGCAAACGTAAGCAAACGATCCCATTCCATACAAATATGAGCTAACTTTTACGCCATCGTGAACGTTGAAAAACGCGCACTAAGCACACAGGTCAAGTTAAAAACGTACCATAGATAATAACGAACAAATGAACTCACAATTAGTTCTCGACTCACAAAACTATTGTAACACACACATACGAAAGGAATCATCATTCTGATGGTTCTTGAGTTTTTCATTAAATACAGCAAGCGATGTAACGGTTGCTAATATCACTTTGTAAAATAATGTTGCCATGCTTATTTAGATAGTACCTAATGGTAGTTTTCCAATTACAGCACAAGAGCGCATTGTGCGGCATAATGCTCAACGTTGAATTTTCCAACTACAGCAACGCTTCGCACAATCGAGCACGCTCAAAAGTACTGCTCTCGCGTGATTCTCGCAATCGATACCGACTCAGTGACAGAAAATTGACAAGTGTTTTTTCTTTAAGTTGGCATTGATCGAATTTTGTTTATATTATCGTTAGTAATGTTATTTAATGTTGAAAAAAATTGCAAGGCTTTCGTTTCGTCGTAGTTTCTTAGAAATAATCAATGTTATTTAAAACTGTGCTAACTTAGCGCACTCTGCTGATGCATTTGAAAACTAATTCACGTTCCAATTAAGCTTCAGCATAATTCGGCATTGTGCGTCACCGAGTCGCATTATGCTCTGTAATTGGAAAACTACCAATGTTTCAGTTTAGTCTGATTCAGTTTACTTGCGCAAACTTAGTCACACAAAATATATTTATTTATTTATTGTGATTATTTATATTGTGATACTTATTTTAAAGCTCCTGCGACTAATAGCGGTGTGGAACTAGCAAACAGCAGCTACCTATTGCTTTAGATTTTTTTTTTGTTGACGGAAAATGAAAGTACGTGCATACGTAGATGAAACGTATTAATTATTCTCAAAAATGAAATGCTTCCTTTGTGTTAAGATCATTATTCTATTTTTAAATTATTTTATATTATATCTTTTACATGTCTCGCGAATATACCTGATAAAATAAAAAAAATAAAAATTGTCGCGTACCGTTCCAATGTGCACAACAATAAAAAAAATATATTTTAATTTGTAACAGCGTCACTAAACTAAACATGAATCGTATGAATACGTTATTTAATAGATTGATTGTTACACAAAGTGAATGTACTTCCTTAAATGAAATAACCAAACGAGGCTTGTGGAGAGTATTAAGCGGTAGGCAGCGGCTTGGCTCTGCCCTTGGCATTGCTGAAGTCCATGGGCGACGGTAACCACTCACCATCAGGTGGGCCGTATGCTCGTCTGCCTACAAAGGCAATAAAAAAAAAAAAAAACCAAAATAAATTCCTTGATAAGACACGCGTACTTAAAACGCATATAAAACATCAAACAATTTAAAAACTGTTTATGTCTTTTAACAATGCTGCGTTAATAATAGCATTATAAAAATAACACTTGCGTACAGTTTAATATGCTTTAAAAATTGATAATGTATACTACTACGTACTTTCAACAAATAATTCCTCAAAGAGACATGTTCAAATGGCACAAGTGCACCTTGAAATATACGAGAATAATACTTAACAGTTAATCATTGTTCACAGCCGTTTTTATTTTCGATTGAATAAAAAAAAAAACTTGAACGATATTTATTTTATAAAAATATTTCTTTTTCATAGATTTCAGATATTTTTTTAAATGATATCTCTTATTCTCCTATTTTACTTCATTGAAATCGATTTTCAAGTGGATTACATAATTGTCTCTAAATAAATGTATATAAATAAAATTTTGATTAAATCGTTGGTCTACTAGTGTGACCTTATCGACCTGACTATGGCATCCGGCTTTGATTCCCGGATTTGTGGATATTTCCTGTATCCAAAACGAAAAAGAACATATTTCGTGGCCTTGAATTAAATATGAAAAGTTGTTAATAACTAACTATTATAACGGAGTATGATTAAAATATTATGAATTACTTAATTTAATAATTAAATATTCTTACTATCACATAACACTGGCTGGTCATCTAGAATATGATCACCAATTCACAATAATATTTCTAATAACGTTTATGTACCTACTAAATTTATATTTATAAATAATAAAAGACCAAAAACTATTTACAAAAAAACGCAACTTTAACTCTAATGTAGGTCTGCCTACATAAAGTTTAAGAAGCGAGTTCATTAGTAATAACAGTCCTAAATTAAACTAGGTAATCTGTGGCTTAGTGGTCTACACATAAAAATATTAAAAAAAACGCACGTCTGATTTTTGCCTAAAGCGTTTACGTAAATCATTCTAAACAATGCGTGCGCCATTTTGTCCTGCGCTCGAAATTAGAAATGGATTCCACATGGAACCAACAACAACAGCCTCTATTCGTATAAACAAATAGCTTCCTAATTATAACTTTACTTCGGCAGTGACCGTTTGATTAGTATTTGCTTCGACTTCTTGCTGCTTCTTTGGATCTTGAGCAGTATTGTTCCACCACTGCTCATCGCCTGACGCCCAGGCAACGAATACTAGGTTTGTTACAATGAATACGGCGAGAGCTATCCAAAACACCAATCGCCATTGCACTAAGGTACTCTGAAAAAGAAAGTATGTTTTTTCTTATAATTAATGCAACAACCTACTTATTTTAAACGTCCGTGGCTTAAAGAATATGACCATCGGTACATTCGTGTCGAGAGATCTGACTGTCTGATTCAAATTAAGCGAGCACGTAAATTCTTCCTTAGAATTAGTTATCACGTATTGACAAGTGACAATCACATGATGAATGAATTACATAATGTGATAAAAAAAATAAACAGCAATAAACTGTCGTACGGAATATTGTGAAGTCGTAGCCTAAAAGATAAGACGTCCGGTGAATTCGTGTTGAGCGATGCACCGATGCTCGAATCCCAGGCGGGTACCAATGTTTCTAATGAAATACGTACTCAACAAAGGTTCACGATTGACTTCCACGGGGAAGGAATAACATCTTGTAATAAAAATCAAACCCACAAAATTATATTTGTGTAATTACTGGTGGTAGAACCTCTTGTGAGTCCGCGCGGGTAGGTACCACCGCCCTGCCTGTTCCTGTAGCAAACCCATCGTACGCTCGTTTGAATATTCATCAAAATTTAAACGTAATGTTTTAGTGTCAATGGCTGCATTCATACAATAACCACTTAAAATCATAATAGTAGCGAGACCGGCAGCTCGATCGTAATAAAATAAAAATGACATATAAAAACTTCAAAGCCATTATTGAATATTTAAGAATGTACGTAGTTTTATTTTCACGGCTCCACATAATCACTAAGAATGAGAAGTAAATCTCTGGTACGATATTTGGTACAAAATCAACCTAACCTGATTTCTAGAGTTTTGATCTCAGTGAACTAAAAGTTAACATACAGGTGTTAACATAACATTATTATTACCTACATGACCGACAAGTGACAACATAACCGAGTAACCTACAAAACTACAAGCCAAGTTGCGAATCACAGGCCATCAATCAACACAAAACATGTCACTTACATCAGGTGTCAGAAGGCCCACTAAATACGGCGCGATGATGCCTGTTATGGCCCCAATACCGTTTACGATCGCCATTATAGTGCCCGCGTAGTTGCAGCTCAGGTCTAGAGCATTTACTTTCATTCCTGGATAGAAGGCGCCCATCAGGCCCATAGAGGCAGTGAACAGAATCACTACCGCTTCTGTATTGCAGCCTGAATATGAAGCGAAAATCATGCATATCCCAGGACCAACGGAAGCTGCAAAAAAATAAAAATTTTATTTGTTGTTCACTAATTACGATAACAACAGCAGCGATAGGCAGTGGATCGTGCCCTTGGCATTATTGAAGTCCATCAGCGACAACAACCACTCGACGTTAAAGAATTACAAATTAAAAAAACACGTGTGACACTCGGGGACTGCCGCGGTAAAGCTATTGCATAGCATTTTTTATCAACTTATGCAAATATAATTAGACAATAATAATTTAATATTAAAACAATAATAAAATAAGACCACGCTATATTTATAAACATCAACAAAAGCAAAACATTAACTGTCCCCTTCATAAGATAGACCGCGCGAGAGCGAGATGAACAGACTTTTCATGATGCGCATGCACTGTGACGTCACGCCGCGTGCTTATTCACAAACACTATACAAGTGCAACGTGTGAATGTGTTGTACGCGAGCTACATGGTAGGCGGAGGTGGGGTGTTAGGTTTTATTTTCGTTACGGAATTTCTTGATTCGGTTGCCGCGCTCGAAGACTACGATAAAAGCTATGCAATAGCTTAGAAATTACTCAATCTGCCCAGTATGTCAGGAACATCACGATCCTGCTCGAATAGAATTTAATAATTAATCCAAGTTAGTTAAATGGACCAATTAAGTCAATCGAGTGGGCAACATTCAATTTGTCTTGGAACTTCCGTCCGTGCTACTAACTATAGGTATTTGTTAAGCTAGGTGTTATTTGAGTGTATCTCTATAAAATCCTCACCGATAGTGGTGAACGTCTTTCTAGCGTTAGTAACAGTCAACCAGTTCCTTTTCACCATTTTGTCACAGATCCAACCGAATACGATAGAACTTATCCACATTACAGCGTAAGGCAAGGCTGCTAATGTACCCGTGCGATGGATGTCGAATTTCAAAACACCTGTCATGTATTTAGGTAGGTCTGTTACCATTGTAAAATATCCATAATCGTGTCCAATCTGTGAATAAAAACGAATGAGTCCATAGATGAGCGATGAGAAATGAGTCAAGAGATAATACTGTTGTTCAAATAATTTTGGTATCTAAATGAGCCATCCTTAATGATTTAGTCAATAACTCTGAAATCATCAGATAAACGTATTTATTTTAATACCCTAGTATCATGCTAGGAATGTTTTATTTTGTGAGTACTCAACTCAACAGATTTACTGAGCGGTTTACCTAAATTTTTATTTGAAGCCAAACATTTAATTCGGTAGTAGTAGTAATAGCTGTAGCTTTTTGAAAAACAGCCACCCTTGCGTGCAATTTCCTGTGGCCATTCTTAGCCAAATTAAACTATAGCAAGGATCCATTTTATTCTGAGCCTACCTGGTGTGATCACAGTAAGATAAGAAGAATAGTAAGATTGCCATATCGAAAAATATTTTGATCACAAAAAAAGTAAAAATCGTAAAATACCTGCGCACAAACTAACGCCCACAGCGGTACGGACATAAAGATCGGTTTCCAGGGAATGGCTGATGGTTGACTGGAATGATGCCTACCGAGAGCCTCTTCTAAATATTTTTTTTCTTTGTCCGAGATAAACGGATGCGATTCTGGATCGTTGTAACATAACAATGCCTGAAAAGAAAAGATGCTTTATAAAATGATTTACCAACTAATCTTCAAGGAGGCATAGATATCTCTATTAACTATCGGTCAGGTACCATTACAATTTCGAAAAACAAAGATGTCTCTATAAAACAATTATTTCAGTGCGACTCACCCATAAAATAAACCACAAGATTCCAATGGCCCCGAAAAGGTAAAACACACATTCCCACTCTCCGGTTTCCTTGATCACCAACCCAGAAAGATATGTGCCGGCAATGTTTCCAATTTGCGAACCACCAAACACGAGAGAGCCCATACGACCTCGTTCAGATACGGGAGCCCATCTGGCTAACATCGCGTTTAAGGCTGGGAAAGTCGTGCCCTAGAAAATAAATATCCATAAAAGTTGTGTTTCGTGATGATTATATAATCGAAGTTTGTTTTTCTATTCCATTAAAACTTACTTCTCCAAGACCTTCCAGTACTCTTAAGATAATTAGTCCAGTAGCACCACCGGCACTGACTGCCCAGGGAGTGAACAAAGTGAACACAGCAGTACTAAGCACACCAAATCCTAGAGAGTATTTTCCGCCGAATCTTTCTGCTAGCATGCCTCCAGGCAGATGAGTAACTATGTACCCGTAATAAAACGAGCTTAGAATTATGCCTTGTGTCTCCTCATCCCAGTCGAAGCCCGTAACTTCCTAAAATATTTTAACATAAATAAATTTGGTATACTTGGCTGCGTCAGCGTCATCAAACTGTTCGGCGTTTCGCGTTTGCAAAAATACCAATAACTCTAGAAACGAAAACATTATTTAAAAAATCCCGTAATTTTAATTAAATTAAATTTTTTGTTCGATTTCTTTAATTAATAAATTATTTAACATCTTTAAAATGCACTGTATTTTATATGTGGTACGGAATATTTTAAGCCTGCATGGACTGTTACTACATTCCTCTCTATTTCTGATAACCGTTCTACAATACAATTGAGACTAGGATTTTGTTTTTTGTGGGTACCGATAACCACTTTTCAACATGGATTCTCGTATCCCACTTCGACAAAGCGGCACGACACGAGAACCCTCTCATCGTGGCTGCCGGTAAGCGATTAAGGTTAAGGTTACGCTGAAATAGCCTCTCAAGGCCATCAGCTTAGGTAGGAAAAAAAATGGACCGTGAGTTTGTCCACCCCTCTAGAAGAAAATTAAAATTCGGCTTACTTAAACGAAGTGCTAATTGTAAGGTAACTTACCGCGGCTTCAGAAGCCATGTCATGAGCTTCACCCGGGCAGGACCCTTCTTCGTATTCTCTGGACTCTGCGTGCCTCCTCACCATTTGCGTTATGGCGATGTTCAGACACACTCGCATCGTGTACGCGTTGGCTACCGCCAGGAAACCCATTATTGCCATCACCCATCTTTGTGGTATGAAGAATACTGGAATAGAATAACCGATAAGATAACTGATTCGGTCATTAAAGAAAAAAGAAGCTTGAAAAAATATATAAGTCTTCTTTGGAATTAACTTCTCTCCACAGCTTTTTCTTAAGGCTACGGCGTATTTCATTAAATCAGGTACAGGAGGATATTTAAGAGTTTGACTATGACGTCAAGGGCATTGACTTTTTTTATGCAATAAAAACCTTAAGAGATTCATCTTGAAGATTTTTAAATAGGTGTTTTAAAAATCTTCAATATCCAATGTATAACATTAAAAACATAACCTAGTAGATACTAAACATAAAAAAGAAACATTGTATAATAGAACTAAGGGTCTAACCAATTTGCATCGAGCAATTTCCTTAGTTATTATCATAAGTAACAACGTGTCAATGACCTTGACTTTGTTGTACAATACTGCGTGAAGAATGCAATTGAGTCATCGTGAAAGAGTTCGTCGTTGCGATTTTGAAACTGCCATTGTTATCCTAAGGTGTTATCGCTGAACGAGGAAATGCTTTGACTAATTATTGTTGATGCAGACAATCTTAATTACTGAAAGTACCACCGAGTTTTTTTCCAGCACGTATTTCCGCAGTAGTTAATATTTCAAACCATTGCGGGATTATTATAGTCATCATCAATCATGGGAGGCCAACGCGAATCTAGTCCTGAAACTGGTTCTAATTTTATAGCCATGCAATAGCAATAAAAGAACACCGCTGCATAATAAAAGGAAACTAGTAATTTGAGTTTTTAGCTACTGGAGCACGCTCATGTTGTTATCACAGTCTTATTTCTGCCGGAACGGAAACAATTTTTCGCTTTTGAAGGATTTTGTATTTGCTAGTCGAAATCACATAACCGATCTCATTCTAGTATTATGTTGTAGTAGCTATTTCATTATATCAACTGATAAAACGGAATTCTTCTAGTATCGTCCTGGTGGTAGGACCTCTTGTGAGTCCGCGCGGGTGGGTACCACCACCCTGTCTATTTCTGCCGTGAAGCGGTAATGCGTTTCGGTTTGAAGGGTGGAGCAGCCGTTGTAATTATACTTGAGACCTTAGAACTTATATCTAAAGGTGGGTGGCGCATTTACGTTGTGGATGTCTATGGGCTCCAGTAACTACTTAACACTAGGGGGGCTGTGAGCTCGTCCACCCATCTAAGCAATAAACAAAAAGTGATTAACGTTTGTATGAAATTTACGAAAATTAATACTAGTTACGGCAAAAAATCTCTTAAACTCTCTTTTTTATAAGTAAACAGGCGGTGAATTGTTAAAAATGCGCCCGATGTCTTTTCAGCAACCGATTGTAAAATGATTTAAAGCGTTCAAGGCTGAACAGATTTCGCAAACTTTTCAAAAGCATTTTTTTGTAATTTATATTTGTTTTTTTTTCCTACCTAATTTGGTAGCCCTGAGAGGGTATTCCAGCGTAACCTTAACTAGTAGGTAAGCTCACGGGGCTCAAACCTGACGACGTTGCTAACACGAACCCTAGCAAGAGCCGTGCTACGCAGAAACTACCACCGGATCAGAAACGCGACGCACTGAGAAGATCCGGCGAGAAACTCAGTGGGCTGTGTCTGAGGGTTAATTTACTCGTCGAGCCCTTCGTCGCAAGCGACGGGTACGACGAGAACGGTGACCGCTGCTTGAAGAACCTAAAAGCACCGTTAATGGATCGGGAGGATCCGAAATGACGTTTTTTGCTTTCCATTCTTTCCGCAGGATCGGGAATGTAGTTGCCGGCGGCCACGATATGAGGGTTCTCGTGTCGTGCCGCTTTATCGAAGTGTAATTTATATGGGTCGCGAACAAGTACATAAAGACTCCTGGGCTTTGTCTATGGGTATAATTCAAAAAAATTAGTCTAATTGTTAGTCAGGGCACTTTGACTTGAATCAAATTTTAATGAATATTCTTATAAGGAAATTTCACGTCCCCTTGAAAAATCCACGCTGTGTACAATCATACGTAAATCTAATAACCTTTGATAATGGTTTCTCAATGAAGCCAAAGTCGTACCCCACGAAATAAATTCAATCAAAACATCCAATGATTGTGATTTCCTTGAAAACTATAAAGGAATTACCTTCAACGGGCAGCCAAAACTGAATTTTGCTGATTATTTAGTGTTTCTTTGTACGTATATTCACAATGGGTTCTTTTTGTACAAAATACAAAGAAATCAGATATATATGTACATATAAACGAGTACAGGACCTCGGATTTACTGACCGTTAAGGCCTAACAAACTATCTAATTATAGATATCACAATAATATATCTAGGAGATAATTACAAACTTCCTTCATTATAATTCAGTAAGTATCGTTTATAAATGACGAACTATTTTGCTTTCGTATTTTATAAAGTATAGATATTCCAAGTCAAAGAATACATTTTGTTGTTTATTTTTTATGTGCTAAAATGCGCCGTTAATCTGTTTGAATTGAAACTAAACAGTTGTTACGGGTTGATTTAGGCACTTCAAAGAAGATCTGTGTCATGATGCTACCGAGATGTTTCAAAAAGGTATTTAAAAAAAACTGATACAAGTAGCATCATTTAAATTTCAAATTAGCTCTAATGGCCCAGACAGTGCTGAGAGTTCTTATTTTGGAGTATAATTCAAAATATACAACAAATTTCTAGAACAAAGTGATACTTGGCACATTTTATTTTATGTGAGAAGCTGAAGAACTTTTACTCATACACATTTGTACATTGTATTCATATTTAATTTATACTTTACCCGGCACTAGCGACGATCGTGTGACAATTAAAAACCGAACATTATTTCCGTACACAATGCATTTTTTTTTGCAACAAAACACTGATGTGTCAACGTAATTACACACACTACGTTTCATTCTCACACACAATACATATACAAGGTATTTTGCATATCAAATCAAGCATTTGTATGGATAATAATTTGTGGTGATTTTTTTGTCATCCACATTGCTGTGCGGCGACCGTAACGGAAGTTGGGAGTGTTGAAGATACCTATTGTCGATTAATCCGGTCTGGTTCAGATTCAAGTGACGTCATTTTTATTATAACTTAAATCTGTCAGGCTTACAGAATGTTAATCGTTTTACTACATTTCGGGAGCATTAAATTTGATACTCTGAAGTTGAAAGAAGTCGAGAAAGTGATTCGTATTTTGAACATTTATTTGAGATGTTACGCAGATACTTTCTGTATTTTAATGAACAGCTAATGAGCTAAGTGCCTCCAGCTGTGTTAAACTTAGTGTTTCTATTGACACACTAATTACAAGCACTGAGCGCTTTGCTCGCAACTGTTTTGAATAATCAAAGACTTATTTACTTTCCATTGCTCAGTGAAATATCTAAGCCTTTTAAAATTTAACTAAAATAATTATATAACAATGCTGCATATTGTAAACAATTGAAATGAATCACATTTACGGCTTTCCGAAAGCGGTTTTATTATTTCCGTTCTTTCATCGCTAATAGAATACATATACGATATGAATGCGAGTGACCCGTTAAATTTCCCGTTCAAACATATCAAACTGAAATGCATGTAGTATAGGCCGAATAAATTGAATCCACCATAAAAATGTTTATGATAATAAATGCAAGACGCCAGTCCCGCGCAACAACGTAGGTTACCTAATTTGGCATTGGAATCGAGAAACTCGTTAGAACTGACAGTTTTTGTGGCTGTTGGCGAAAAGATTTCTATTGGACTGGTCGATTGGTTGTGCATTCCAGTGTCGTACGATCCTCGCCGTCCAATGACTGAACCAGTTCTCGGTGTCAACGCCAGACAAGCTGGCGGTAATTTCGCATCGGTGCCGCGTTGCTCAAGGTATAATCAATGTGCCGTTCCCAGAAAACTCGTAAGAACTGCAATCGCGTTTGTAATTGAAAGGATGCAATGTACTGTTTCGATTTATTCTCAGGCATTCTCTACCAAAAACAGATTAAGTACTACATAAACTTTTTTTTCACAACAAATATCTTGTAAATGTGTGAAAAAAAACCCATTACGTTGTAAAAATTCACTGTGATAAACCTAATTAAAGTATTCGTTCTATTACCTATATATTTATGTTAATATGAAAGAAGCTGACAGGAATCGCTATTTTAAAATAAAAAGACTATTAGAAGTTCCGTATAACAGTTCCTTCAAAAGGCTTCGTGATTAGCTCGTACCTCTCCAACTTATATTACTCGCAATTTCCCGTATTCGTTACAAAGTTTCAAGTAATCTATCTGATCCCACCGATAACCGAGCCCTTTCACTATGATCGCTAACAATCTATAAACGACTATACCTATTTTATAGAAAAGTACAGGAATCGCAAGAGTTGTCGCAAGCTCAGTTTCAACATTTAATTGCCAATTATAAATTATTGGACGGCCGCTGCTTATCAGACTCAGCTAAGTTGCACGTCAATCGTGTTTAACTATGGCATTAAGCTGTAATTATCCTTGGTAAAGGATGATGTCAAGTTACTATTATATTTTACATTTTTATAGCTTACTTACAATTTGGAAACAGTTCAACCAAGTCTCAGTGAATCAACAGTTTCTATTTTAAAATCAAAGTAATGTGCCAGTATCTAATAATTATCATTTAGCCATTTTTATTTGAAAAACACCTTAGTATCTCTTCTAATCTATCTCTCTCTCTAACGAACTAAAGATTTAAACTACACTAAAAACACGAACGCTAACTAACTAAAAATACACTTTAATAGCAAACCGAACTAAATTTTATAGTTATTTTTTTCCTGGTAATTCATTCAGTTTATTTATTATTACGTCTAAATAATGAAATTATTATATTTTCATCGAACTCTGATATACGTGCATAATTTCAAGACAACTGGACTTCTTTAAGTTGCTATAAACTAGATTGAAATATTGTGTTACTCAGATAGATGGATCAAATGAACTAGAATGTATTCAAAATACACATGTTTTACAATAATGATTCGTTCTTCTTCGATTTGTTAAACTATTTATAAAATGTCGTTCAATTCATCCAACCTTAAGATGTTCAAGTGCAGATCCACAACATTTACTTAAAATATTTTAACTATGCTACTTCGTATTTCCTAAGTGTGATTTACGTTGATATTGTTCGAAATACGCCGATGAATTAAAGTTCAAAGCGTGAATAATTTTGGATTTCACAGTTTCAATTGAATGATGAAAACCGATTGGTTTTTGGCGAATTAATTATTTGGAACATTAACACGCTAAAATAGAAAACTTATTGAATGCCTGAGCGAAGTTGAATTGCACTCAAATTCCGCAAGTAGTTTTTTTTTCTTCTATAAAATGTATACGTATTTAGTACGTACGCCTCTTATACATACCCAAAAAAATGAGGTACGTACCTAAAAATTTTTCACGAAAGACTGCCAAGATGAAAGAAAAACATGGTCTGATAAAAACTAAACCTGCAAAATATTTGAATGCGTACTAGCAGTATATAGCAGCAGATATAGCACACTAGCAGGATGAATAAGTCGCTGACATTTACCACAATTTTGCCCATCCCTGCTCAGTCTCACGATTTAAATAAGTTAAACCGTGGGATATCCGTTACACAAAAGATTCAATAGAGACTTCTAACTCACTTTTTAAAGTTCACTTAACGTTGAGCCGGGCGTGAGTTTACCAAACCACCTTGTGCATGAAAAAAATATGAAACGTAGAGTACTCCTGGGACGGCGGAATCTAGCATAGCTTACTCAATTTACGGCCGTGGACAATACTGAAGCAATATGTATTCATTCAATTTACCATAAACAATTTTATTTATGTCGATACCTATGTACCTTCCATTGTGTTACAACACAATTTAAGTTTAAGAACAACGTGTTTCATCCGCTTGTGCATGTTTTCATATTAATTTATCATTTACTAGCGACCCGCCCTCGCTTCGCTTCGGAAACATTAAAACACACATGAAACAAAAAAAAAAAATTAAAGAAAATTTAAAAAAAGTAGCCTATGTTCATCAGGGACAATGTCGGCTTCTAATGGAAAAATAATTTTTCAAATCGGTCCAGTAGTCTCGGAGCCTATTCGAAACAAACAAACAAACAAATCTTTCCTCTTTATAATATTAGTATAGACGAGCGTCTTCACTGCAATTTAATAGGCAAGGACACATTAAAATCTATCTATATACCTATATATATAAAAATGAATTGCTGTTCGTTAGTCTCGCTAAAACTCGAGAACGGCGGGACCGTTTTGGCCAATTTTGGTCTTGAATTATTTGTGGAAGTCCAGAGAAGGTTTAAACCTTTTAAAAGGTAGATAAATATGAAAATGGTCGGAATTAAAAAAAATAACAACAATTTTATTTTTCCTTTGATGTGTCCCCCGTCGGACGGATTCCTTCTGTTTGTTTTAAGTTTATTTTATACAAAAGTTGAGGTCTTTTATTTATCGATTGAGGCACTACAAAGTCTGCCGGGTCAGCTAGTATACATATATATATATTTTTGGTGAACAGAAATTGTCGAGCAGAGTCGAATCCGGCTTATGAATACTAATTGAGAGCGACTTATGTTCAGCCGTTGACTAATGTAGACTGAGCTGAGCTTCAAATACATATGGAAGAAATAGAAACGGTGCTAGCTAGGATTATTTGTACGTAAGGCCCGAAAACATAGCCAACAAAAAAATTAAGTACAAAATTGTTTACTAGTAAGACGTCACGTTTCACTAACGCGATGTAGTTTTTGAAATATTTATTTTAAATCTACACACGCGTTGCCTATCGTAACTTGATACTACTTAATTTTAGGTCTTCCTTTCCCAACATTAGTTCAAAAAAATCATTCCAACCATCCGATTAAGCTGAAACATGCATAAGACAAGTGTAAACGTTAAAAGCTACTAATATTCACCTTTACAAACGAATAAGACGCGACAGAAAATTTTCCATAATTTTACTCCTGGCCTTTTTGGTGTTATAAAACCTGATTAAGTTTTGTTACAATAAACGAGCAAACGAGTCAATTTAAATAATCTTGCCAAAACCGGATTCCGGAAACCGGAATGCAGCCGAAATCACTATGAAAACAAAAAAAAACTGGGCAAGTATGTATGTACTTTAGATTACACAAAAAAAGGGTTCCGTACACGGACGCGTGAATGAACATCATTAAAATTTGATTCTACGTCGGTCTTTCATTTGATTTCATACAGAAGAGGGTAGTACGGATTAGCGATCGTCATGATAATCGCCTTATCGTTGCCGCCGCTGACTACTCCCCGAATCCTGATCACGCAGGAGCCAGTCACCGTCGACGCCCTAGACACGTCCTTACGGATCCATCAGATCCAATAACCTTTGCATTAGACGCCTTCAGCTCTAACACTAGGAGCAGGCTTAGGGACCTCGGTAACCGTACTCGTCGAACTCGACAAAGAGTTCGCCGTGCAACCTAACCCATGAATCAGCTCGCTGAGTTTCTCGCCGAATCTTCTCAGCGGGTCGCAATTCCGATCCGGTAGTAGATTCATTCGCAAAGCAATTGCTCTTGAGTTGTTAGGTCTCCGGAGGCGCTCGGGCAGTTGTTAGCAAATCCCGCCCCTCTTGGCTGAGCCTTTGCTCGCCCACCTGTCCTGGTGAAACTGGAAAGGCCTTCGGGCCACCAGTAAACTATCAATCATAAAAAAAAAGGATTAGCGATACCGATTTTGTGGGACGTATGGGGCCTTGTGTTCTGGAGACCGTTTGTTTGATTATGTTTAGTACCGTAGATTCCGTGGGATGTACTATGAGGCATTATGTGACAATGCTTCGGACGGAGTAAGGCTGGTAACCGGTAAATCTTTAAAGACAAATTTTTCCAGCTAACATTAGACTAGTGTCTTGTGGAAGAAGAAACTACGAAGGAGATGTTACAGGGAAATCCATTCAAACGAAGTAACTAAGTAACAGTACGCAACAACTTGGTTATGCTCCTGACACTGCCGATGTCCATAAGCGCTGTAAACTACATCATTGTCGTCGGAGATTTTAATTTTAATGCTTTGACGTTAATGCTTATCGAAAAATTTCAGTTCAGCTATATGTCCAGGTGGTCATCACTGGCTTATCTTTTAAATTTCGATATATTTAATAAACTATACTGTGAGCGGTTGATAAACGAATAGGACAAAATTCTCATGATTTTGTTTTTGCCATTTCATCGCGGAACTCTAAAAAGTTTTTTTTTTTCTGCTATAAAACAAACTGTCCAAGCTGTTCCTTTTGAACTTTCATTGATAGTCACGGTCAAATCTTGAGCGTGAGTAGTACTTACATATTTCTAAATAGTTCTTCCATTAAAACAAGTATGTAAGTGGACCATATTAACTGAGGGTGTGAATCAAAATTATAGGCGATTCGGAAGACGCTAAAGGCGGCTACGAAATAGTATATTGCTATAGTTACGTAATACTTTGCACAGCTCACGTGTTCGTATATCGTTTCGCAGTAAACGTGATATCAATTAATGTCATTCTTTACAATTATTATAACGCGCACAGATGGAATACAGAGCATATGTCAAACATCAAAATGCATGTTTAGAACGCGATCAAATCGTTCGAATATCGAAGCACATTTTATTTTAATGTTTACAGCATTGATAATTTTTTTAAATCATGTTTACAACGCGTTAATAGCGTATCGAGAAATATTTCTTTATTATGGTCAGGAAACTAGAATTATATTAGATAGCACGCACGGTTTACCACCATCCTGACTATTTCTACTGCAATGCGTTAATGATATCCGGTTTGAATAGTTAAACATGTGCTTTAGAAAACGTTAATGCGGCGTTTCGTAATACTAAAGGGAAGATCTTCCTTCCATCCAGCGGTTGTCATGGAGCGATACTCCGTTTTGTGTGAAATGTTTGTATTTTAACAAGATTTTCGATATTATTAAATTAACATCATACAGGTTTTCCCTAGATTGATTTATTGCCGACAGATATCACTACAGCTGTTACTTCAGCCTAATGTAATAAACAATAATAATAAGCATTGCATTTCACAACAGAGCACGTCGCGTCGGCCCATTGACGGAAAATTGTGGAAATGTTTTGTATTACCTACGTTGTTTATTATGAATGTGACGCTTTGCAGAAACACCTGTTAACTGTTAATTTAAATAATCGTACCTAATACAAAGCGATGTAACAATGAGAAGCAGATTATATTAACAGAATACTTTATAAAAAAAAAAGCCCGCAATGGCGGCCGAGCCGAAGCGGCATCAGCATAGTGGAACCCGTTGCTTGTCACATAGGAGGCATGCGTGCTTTGGCCACGAACGCTCTTTTAAATGCGAGCCACGCCATTTTGTCTGCTCATACTAAACAAGTAGAATGCTGTTTGTTATGAGGACAAATTGTACGTAAAATGTAGTAGGTATCCGGATAAGTATTATATGTTTTTTAATTTATCTTTGTAAGATCAGTGACGGAAGATTTCCAGTCGGGTATTGACTACAACGAATATTGACGGTTAATGTCGCGAAGTTCCCGGACCTAGGAAGGAACAATAACCTAGGGGAATACACTAGTTTCACTTTTTTAAACGGGGAACTTTTTCATGCTATTTTCAAATTTTTGGCATTGCCTATCAATAATTGTCTATTATCAGGCTATTAATATTGCCTGATTCCAAAACGCAGTTGTGTAAAGACCAAGAAATGTTCTTTTTTTTTATTTATTGTTTAGCTGTGTGGACGAGCTCACAGCCCACCTGATGTTAAGTGGTTACTGGAGCCCATAGACATCTACAACGTAAATGCGCCACACACCTTGAGATATTGTTCTAAGGTCTCAGTATAGTCACAACGGCTGCCCCACCCTTCAAACCGAAACGCATTACTGCTTCACGACAGAAATAGGCGGTGCGGTGGTACCTACCCGTGCGGACTCACAAGAGGTCCTACCACCAGTAATTACGCAAATTATAATTTTGCTGAACAAAACTAAACGCCATTCTTTTCAGTCAAAGTTTCCGGTTATACCAAAAAAAATATTTATCATTATCTGTGCACACGACGTTTACCATAGACAACCCATAGACATTAGTAAATGAATCTTGTTATACACGTATATACTGGCTGTTCCACCGTTTGAACAGCAACGCATAACTGCTTCGCCATATACATGAACGGGATAGTGATGTCCACCCTAAGCCTTACCAAAATAAACCATAATATCAGCATAATTGCACTTTATAAATTTGTGGGTTTGATTTTAACACAATGTTATGTAGTAATTTTGGAACGAAGTTCCTTATGGGACGATGCGGAGGGGTACCCTAACCGGGAAAAAACGTCCGTAACGTAAGATTTTTATTAGTAATGCACATAGTGTACGACTTAACTTTGTAATAACGTACAAAAAATAACAATTTTTTTATCATTCATTGACCACGATCTCAGAACGTTCGTTTGCGCAATACACTAACTCGTATGCAAACAACCGTGACTGAAGTGTACCACAATAAGTTCGCACGTTGCCGAATGACCGTGGGTTGTTGCGAAACCTCCAAGAAAGAAAATAAAACTGTTTTCTTTATACCTCGAATAGAACTTAAAATGAATATTTTTATAATAAGGAACTTCGTTCCTATCCGGTGTCCCACGACACCACACATCTTTTTTTTTGCATTTTTTTATTGTTATTATATCATTTTGGAAGTTTGGAATCCATTACAGTTTTCGTGTTTACGGGCGAAAAACAAAATTTAATGAGAAAAACAGTATTGACAATGGCATTTCTTTAATCGTTATGGAAGTATTTTGATGAGCACGTGTTAAGTATATAATATTTTCTTAGGACACGTGGTAGCTCCGTGTGACGTTTGTAAACCGGCATAGTACTATCGCTTAATATGAACTTACGGGGTATCTTATCCGTCCGAGGACGACATTAAAAATCATAATATAGATAAATAAATTTACTGTTGAAACCAGAAACGCTAACTATTTACATCCAATATTGCCTGTATGAAAATCGCCGATTTCAGAGATATTTCAACGAATTACTTGAGACCTTAGAACTTGTATCTCAAGGTGGGTGGCGCATTTACGTTGTGGATGTCTATGGGCTCCAGTAACCACTTAACACCAGGTGGGCTGTGAGCTTGTCCAACCATCTAAGCAATAAAAAAAAAAAAAAAAAAAAGAATTACTATTTAAGTAAACTTAACACCTTCAGTGCGGAATAGGCCCATATCGACCCACCCCGGTACTTTCAGCTGGGGCGAACGAAGAAAACTATATCCTTCTCGCCGGTGCCAACCGATTATTTCATATGATCTGACACCGATAACTATATACTATAAATTTTATACAATATGTTTTCGCAAAATTATAGCATTTTACCACCTACCACGCACTGGTGGAAATATCATTGGGGGCGCATTTCGACCCGCCGCCGCACCAGACGACGTTGTATCACCAGGTATATGATTTTACTTGCCACAGCCAAGGTTTAAAATTCATACACTTGTAGAATCTTAAGTAGACCACAGTTTCCAAAAGAGATCCCATACCCATGTGAAGAATCAGCGCTAAATGCTGTACTAACTTATATTTTTTCTATTCCTTTACTATTACTACTACTATTACTTCTTTGATTGAGACAAACTTGTAAGTATACGTATGTAAGTATTATATAAGTAATGAACTTCAATTAGTTTTTGTTTTGGTACTTAATTATTAATTAAACTCATGTTGTCTCTACGTGCTCATTTTAATTAACTATCCTAAGTTTTTCAACATTTACAACTTCAATAAAAAATAGCTTATTTTTTTTTAAATGAACATGAAATTAAAAGCGTGGATCAAAGGGAAAAAAATCAGCCGGAAACCGCAGCAGAGATAAAAATACAGTAGCAATATAGTATTTTTTTTCTCTAAAATATCCACTATCTATTTTAATAAATCATGATAAGGGCGCTCGTTTTGTATCGCAAACGGCAATTATCATTCGTTGCGCATTCATAAATGATCACGTTCTACATTATAGGAAATGATTTGGTCGAATTAAAGGTGTCGGCACCAGTCAAATTATTTCAACAGGAAGTGTTCGTAAATCAAATTATAATCCTTAAATTGTTTTATTACAATTTTCTTAAACAAAAAACTTTCTGTTGCCCAAAGATTTTGGTTATGATGCGATATAATGGCATGCTGTTGCAATAATGCATATTACGGCACAAAAAAGAATAAAATAATGATTTGATCCATTTCAAAAACATACTTAATTTTAGTATAATTATTAAAAAAATGATGTATGACTGAGTAACAAATATTACTCAGTCATACATCAATAATCCATAACATTTCATTCTAGGTATTCCCAGGACATTGAGTAACATATTTTTATTATTTAAGAGTCTTCACCATGAATACTACAATTTGACCGTATAATCAATTAACTTTTTCTTTTCGAAATTCTTTATAATTTATTTCTATTTCAACTTTATTATGTTTTTCAATTATTAATAAAAAACCTATCTCTAGACGGTTTTAACTAAAATGTGAATAGGTCACAATGATCGGCGGGAATTTAAATTAAATAATTATTATTTTTTTACTTACAGATATTATTGTAACGAGGCGTGCTATTTATAAACAGTAGTAAATGATAAAGTTTTTTGCTCTGTAAATAGATACAATTAATTTTTTTATAGTCAGCTCGTGAATGTCAATAATGATATTATAAAATGTTTTTTATACAGGTATACAGGTTTGTATTAATAAAATAGAATAATTCATAAAGCAATACAAAATTAGAAATGTGATAGTCGAAGATTACAATACAAATAGTAAAAACGGCTTGCAGAATATTTTTTGACAGTACATCCTATCATCCAATAGATTGTAGCTGATATAAGTTATTCTTGGTTTCATTAAAACAAATTAAGGCTTGCTGTAAAAATGTCAGTTAATTATATATTACTCAAAATTTTAGCGTTTATATTGTATTTTAATTTATTGATTAACAACATTGATTACAATAAAAGTCACGAAATCATGCCTAATGCTCGTCAGATCACAACACGTTTTCAATATTTGTAAATAGAGTTGTCTAAACAAAAAGTAGACAATAGAATAAGTTCTACGATCATTTATTTAAATAATTAGGTTCATATTTAACAATGATATTTCTGTACTGAATATTTATGAACCGAAATTATATAATTCAGGTTAAGGGCGTGATTGAATTCACGAAACATGCTGTTTCAAGTCATTCAAATTATCTGCAGTGGTGCTTAGTAAAACTAATGTCTACTTATTTAATATACATATTGAGTAACCGTAATTAGATCCTTACTTTAAATTTTTATTTAAAAATACGGTTTTCCATGTGATTTGGCTGTCGGAGAATGCAAAGAAAAAAAGTTTGATTACTGCGCGCGATATATGCAGTAACATTGTTACTTTAGGAAGTGATCTACTGACACAGATCAAATGTTTTAGTTCATCGTTTCAAGCCTGCAACTTTCGTAATTTGGCCTTCCTTATCGCTAATAGTCTCTTCCTGAATTAGTTTATCAATATAGTAGTCAAATGTTCAACTTAGATTGGTATTTGATTTACTTTTTTTGAGTTCGTAGCTACACTCAAATTAAGACTAAAGTAAAATAATTGTAGTTACAAAATTAAACGTGTCATTTGGTTTTTAGATAAATGACCACTTTAAGATATAATTGAAACTGCTTTTCCGGTTTAATCTCGCGTTTATTATTTAATTTTAAGATAATAAAATAATTCAGTAACAATTAAATTAACTCGCACTTAATAAAGTTTTTTTTTTAAATTACAGCGGAGTTCTAATTTTAGTTAGTAATTATGTATATAATATAAACACATGAGAACTTCAAATTTCATTTTGGACCCGGTTTTGTTTTTATAGCCACTTTACTGTCATTCTATTATTAAAAGCGGCGTTTATAACCTCTACCATTAAAACCAGCGAATACAATAAAATTATGTAAAACTCACGCTTAGACAATATTAACCGCCACCCGCTCAACATTTTGTTTGTTTCACTAATCCACAATAACCACTATGAACCATAGGTATGTGTAAGTCACAGAGTTTGTACGCGTGTTTTTGTGAAGGCTTTAGCGCGGGAGTTTGCGTACTGCGAGACACGCGGTACGGCTTGCAATAAGGCGCCCGCGGACTTGTTGCCCGTCTATATAGTGTCCACCGGCGAAATCTAGCTTGGACTACCTGTTTCGTTCGATGTCCTGGTGCAGGGTATGGGGCTAAGCAAAGGAAATTTATTTTAGGATTTCTTTGGTACATATCTAGAGCTGTAATACACTAAATTTTACCGTGTTTCTTTTTGTGCTTTTATACCTATGTAATTGTTTCTTTTATTATTATTGATAATTCTGTCTGTATTCTTTAATATTTTCTTAGACTTTCTGGTGTATTTTTAAGGGATTACAAATAGTGTTCAGTAACGGATTAGTAGTTAGGACTCAAGTGTCCCTCCTCCTCCTCGCGTCGTTTCGACACTGCTGATGGTCGCGACCATTATATGTCGACAGGATTTTGCTCCTTGTAATGTCTCGCCAGCGCCTCCGATCATTGGCCGCATGAAGGGCGTCGTGGAATGGGATCTTTTTTTTTTTATTGCTTAGATGGGTGGACGAGCGCACCGCCCACCTGGTGTTAAGTGGTTACTGGAGCCCATAGACATCTACAACGTAAATGCGCCACCCACCTCGAGATACAAGTTCTAAGGTCTCAAGTATAGTTACAACGGCTACCCCACCCTTCGAACCGAAACGCATTGCTGCTTCACGGCGGAAATAGGCGGGGTGGTGGTACCTATCCGTGCGGACTCCCAAGAGGTCCTACCACCAGTGAAAATCTCTAGTGTAGTGCGGTGATCAAGTGTCTCTACTCATAATTAAATATAACTAAAGATTACTAACGCCTAGTATTCATTTGAATAATTAAATAACGTGTTTAGCTCTTTGTTATTTTACCTGTCTACTTACATGATTTTATTGCTTATACCTTTTTTATGTATTCCATATGTACCTCTCGGATTTTTTAGTTTAGTTTTCGCCAATTTTCCTTTGTAATTAATGGTAATTATTAATATATTATCATTAAATACACGGGTAAAAGTGTCTACTTTGTTCTCGCCTATCCGGAAATACCAAACTTATTTTATTTGACATGACTGCCTGATTGATTTAGTACGATAGACATGAATGAGGCTTATCAATTAATGGTGGTAGGGCGTATTGTTGGGCTGTATTGGCACCGCTGTTTTGCCGATTTCTGCCGGAAGCAGTCATGCGTTCCATGTGGTACAGACAATTTAACACGAAATGGTAACCACATCGCATCAGATAAATTGGATCACCAGTAGCGTCTTGAACCTCGTCCACCATAACTATTTATAACTAAAAAATCTCATTCTTTTGTCCAAATTATATTATTGTATTATATTGTAACTAGACTTCACTTTTATTACTTGTCACTTGATTTGAGTTCATCGTCATCATCTGGCTGTCTGAATCCTCTTCAAATACAGTTTGTCTCCAGAGCTATATTTTCCTCATGAGTATTAAATCATGTTGTACAGTGAACTGGCGTTCCCTCAGATCAATGACTCTTCTTGTCAGTGTTCAGAATCTTGTGCCTTGAAGAGAATACGCTTCGGTATGCAGATTCTCTGCTCTTAAGGGAAATTTCGTCTATTTAAGATAGCAGCAAAAAAAGCGGCCTGTATGAAGATTTATGACCAGATGAAATGACCAGAGCTTGGATGAAACATGGTCGTAATCTTAAGAAATAGAGATTTTTATTTCATCAACTTCAGAGTTTTATTAAATGTTAATTTTCATATTACTTTGATTTGGTATCACGCATGTTTCATATCTTTATCTAAGACTAGCGACCCGCCCTCGCTTCGCTTCGGAAACATTAAATTTTATTAGTGATAGCTGAGTCTCGCTATGCTACCCGCGATTATTGTCGCGCCGCAGGTGATGCCGCGGGGCGAAGCTAGTCTAAAAAAAGTAGCCTAAGTTTCTCCTTATATCATCAGCTACCTGTCAGTGACAGTCCCGTCAAAATCGGTCCAGCCGTTCCAGAAATTAGCCGGAACAAACAGACGGACAGACAGACAGACAAAAATTGTAAAAAATGTTATTTTGGTGTATGTACCGTATATATATTCATACGCATGTAGTAAAAAGCGGTTATTTCAATATTACAAAGAGACACTCCAATTTTATTTATATGTATAGATTACTTTTGCCTATTCCAGAAAATGCCAGTTTCATGCAATGTCAGTTTTCCAGTCAAACAAAACTTTATAACCAGCGCACATTTTGACATTTATGTAAGCGGTCAAGTTCAGTGTTCATAAGTGTGTTTGTTTATGTGACGTAATTGTATTTCATGTTATTGTTATGTAGCTCGCGTAAGTATTTTTTAATAGATTAATCCTTTCGCACCATTTCGTTTTTATGGGTAATTTCTTTTTCTTTTTCTTTACGAGAATAGAACGACAATACTTTTAATCCGTGACTTCACCTCCTCAACGCCCCACCCATGGAACCGGAACGCACTGCTATACGGCAGAAAAATATTGAATTGTGGTAGATAATCGTGGCTGTCTACAATATGCCCTATCTAACGTCGTTTCGCAAATACTAAGGGTTTTTTGTTTTAAAAAAAAGAAGTTAATCTTTCATCTCGGAAGTTGTTCGTTAGCTAAGTAGTATTTCTTAGAAATCGGTTCCTTAAACGTAGACTATAGGATTTGAACATAGGCACAAGCCCATCGTTCGATACGAGGACAACGGACTTCTTATCTTTTAGGTCACGGACGCACACGAAGTGTACTGTGAAATGGTTTCTTAAAGTGATTGCCAAAGTTTTTGGCCGAGAAACTTAGTTACAGCCGCCTTATCAGCTATTAATAGCTTGTCATCAGCGTGCACAGTATCAATATTATCACCTATTTTAGAACTTAGCTCCTTAGTTTCTAAGCCTAGTTCTTATCGTAGTTATTAGCTAGGATTTTTGCAAAAAAAAAAAAAAACCGGGTCCCCTCCGTATATCGGTTTCGGGATTGGCGAGGAGACCTAAGAAGATGACACGCATGCTGCTACACGCGCCTTCCGAGCAACCGTGTGATGGTTGACCGTACTCCCCAAAGACTGGTGGTAGGACCTCTTGTGAGTCCGCACGGGTAGGTACCACCACCCTGCCTATTTCTGCCGTGAAGCAGTAATGCGTTTCGGTTTAGCCGTTGTAACTATACTTGAGACCTTAGAACTTATATCTCAGGGTGGGTGGCGCATTTGCGTTGTAGGTGTCTTTGGGCTCCAGTAACCACTTAACACCAGGCGGGCTGTGAGCTCGTCCATCCATCTAAGCAATTAATAAAAACCACCGCTTCGAAGTCCAGTTGAGGTAGAGTGGAGGGGAGATATGTGCTTTGTACTCCCAGCCTGCCACGAATGTGTTCTGCCTTAACTGTGCTCTGACCAGGGTTGTTGAGCATACTTGGGGCTTAGGTACAAGTGAGAACCAAAATCCTTAGCAGCTCTACTACGAATCCATTATGCGTTTCCGTTTGTAATGTAGGTATAAAAAGTATATAAAGATATAGAAGCCTTTATTAACAATCTTAATTCATATTTAGGTACATATTTTTAATGTTATTTTTCTAAGCATTTGACATCGGCAAAGATTGTTTTGCTTTCGAATACACCTTCCCAAAATCCTGCCATAAGGTCCGGTCGTGGCATTTCCTCTTCCACGTAGAGCCCGCAACGGCTTTTATGTCGTCTACCCATCTTTGGAACGGCCGTGCTTTTAATCTTTTCACCTCTTGAGGTTACTAATTTATCCCATTTTTAATACGCTTTTATTATTTATAGCTTCAGACGTATGTTAGTATGTAACGGAATCTTTGATAATGATTTTTCGTGAGATCCGGAGGGAGTGTCTGCGTCAAGACCAAGAATGGAAACTACCAGGCGCGCTGATCACATATTTCTCGGATAATTTACCAACTGATTTAGATGAAATTTCTTAGTTTAAAAAAATTATTAAAAAATTTAAATAAACTAAAAAATGAAAAATAAATAAAAGTTTAATAAAACAAAAAAAAATACGCTTATATAGAAAATCCAACTAAAAATAGAAAATAAATTTCTAATAAATCTGAATTACAAATAGTGTAAGAAAAAATGATTTTATTGTAAAAAAAGCGTGTATGGTATCAATAGCTATAAATATTTTCTGAACAGATATGAGTAGAAGGGTTATTTTGATAATATCCTGAAAACCACGTTTCTATAAAAGCGTATTTTTTTAGTTTTTTAAACTTTATTTAGTCTGTTCTATTCTTAATAAATTACTTATCAATTTCCACTTTTTTTTAATGTGTATGACGGCGTTAACAATATTTCTAATAAACATCACGTGCAACAGGCGTGACTCACACAAGCCGGGTGCGCCGGCCGTGTCGTTCCACTCGTGCAACAGAAGTGACTCATAAGCCAGCTGCGCCGGCTAGTATAAAAAGGCGGTGCGTGCCTTGCGAAAAACACCCATTCCGACAGGAGCCCTCTTCTTCGATGTAGCGAAGGCGTTCGACAAAGTCTGGCACAACGGTTTGATATACAAACTGTATAACATGGGAGTGCCAGACAGACTCGTGCTCATCATACGAGACTACTTGTCGAACCGTTCGTTCCGATATCGAGTCGAGGGAACGCGTTCCCGGCCCCGTCACGTCACAGCCGGAGTCCCGCAAGGCTCCGCCCTCTCCCCGTTACTATTCAGTTTGTATATCAACGATATACCCCGGTCTCCGGAGACCCATCTGGCGCTCTTCGCCGATGACACCGCCATCTACTACTCGTGTAGGAAGAAGGCGTTGCTTCATCGACGACTTCAGACCGCAGCTACCACCATGGGACAGTGGTTCCGGAAGTGGCGCATCGACATTAACCCCACGAAAAGCACAGCGGTGCTCTTCAAAAGGGGTCGCCCTCCGAACACCACGCTGAGCATCCCCCTCCCGACTAGGCGCGTCAATACCCCCGCCCCCGCCGTTCGCCCGATCACGATGTTCGACCAGCCCATACCGTGGGCCCCGAAGGTCAAATATTTAGGCGTCACCCTCGACAGTAGGATGACATTCCGCCCCCACATCAAGACGGTACGCGATCGTGCCGCCTTCATTCTAGGACGTCTCTACCCGATGATATGTAAGCGAAGTAAAATGTCCCTTAGAAATAAGGTGACACTCTACAAAACTTGCATACGCCCCGTCATGACCTATGCAAGTGTAGTGTTCGCTCACGCGGCCCGCATACACTTGAAATCATTCCAAATTATTCAATCCCGTTTTTGCAGGATAGCCGTCGGAGCCCCGTGGTTCGTCAGGAACGTCGACCTCCATGACGACCTGGACTTAGAGTCCATCAGTAAGTATCTGCAGTCGGCGTCCATGCGCCACTTCGATAAAGCGGCACGACACGAGAACCCTCTCATCGTGGCCGCCGGTAACTACATTCCCGATCCTGCGGACAGAATGGAAAGCAGTCGACGTCGCCCAAAACACGTCATCTCGGATCCGCCCGATCCACTAACGGTGCTTCTAGGTACTTCAAGCACCGGTCACCGTTCTCGTCGAACCCGTCGCTTGCGACGAAGGGCTCGACGAGTAAATTAACTCTCAGACACAGCCCACTGAGTTTCTCGCCGGATCTTCTCAGTGGGTCGCGTTTCCGATCCGGTGGTAGATTCTGCGAAGCACGACTCTTGCTAGGGTTCGTGTTAGCAACATCGTCAGGTTTGAGCCCCGTGAGCTCACCTACTAAAGTTAGGGTTACGCTGACATAGCCTCTCAAGGCTCTCAGCTTAGGTAGGAAAAAAAAAAAAAAAAAAATGCGAAAAACATTCGTTGGACTGCGCTTGCCTGGTGCACTTACTATATCCTTGTTACGTTGTGTGATTCAGTGATTGTTGTACGTACTGGTTAAAGTTGGACAAGTGTTAAAGTGAATTGTTAAGATAACACATTGTTGATTAAATCAGGAATCAGAAGTGACATCGTTTTACTTGGTGTTCAACAAGATAATATCTACCCTCAAGCTTACATCAGAAGTGAGATCAGGACTCTACTCTCACTGGCGTGACGGGTTTGAACATGTTCGAAGTACAGCAAAAAAAAAAAAACATTATGCAGATCAGAATACTAGTAGTGGTACGCCACAAGAACGTGAATGCAGCATACGTAAGTCGTGTAATAACGTCTCTGTTACCTCGATGGAAGATCTGAGCCACGAAGAAATCGTCACATCTTACGTTCTGGCTCATGTTGCCCAGTTTGACTGTCGACGTCATCACATGGCGTTTACTAACGGAAATACAACACGTAACAAGCTATTGCAAGAAATTAAGGCAAGTGCAAATCTCAAGTGAAACTTCGATCGCAATAATGGATCTGTCATGACGAGTGGGTAGTTCCGACACGAATCGTTTTTAAGCCAATGACTACTGCTAGAGTTATATGGCACTAGTACAGTAAACCAGGACATGAGACTGTGAATTGTCGCTGAAATTTTAGAATCTACTCGATTCAATACCAATAACACTACACGTTCGATGACTTCGGGCTCCAGCAAGCAAGCCAACAAGAAAGCAAGCAAGTTTCCGTGGGGAAGAAAAATTGACACATCTGAAGTCGTCGTGACCTGTAAGATAAGACGTCCGGTGCGTTCGTGTCTGGCGATGCGGCGGTGTTCGGGTTCCGCTGGCGGATGCAGGTTTTTCCGGTGAAGTGCGTGCTTGTGCGTGCTTGACAAGTGTTCGCGGTTGGCTTCCTCAGTGTGGGAGTAACATCGTGTAAGAGAGGTGGAACCCGTAAAATTGTAGTTTGCGTGGTGGCTGGTAAGATTTGTTGCGGTAAGAAGTTTGCATGGTGGTAAAATGTCTTGTGAGTCTGCACAGGTAGCCGGAGGTGAGACTTCCGCGGTCGCGGCCCACCCAGTCCGCGAGAACCGGGCAGATCGCCTCGACGGTACGGAGGCCGGCCGACGGGTCCGCCAAACGACGAGATCACGCCTCCAGCACGGACTGCCGATATTGGAGCCCCCGCGCTCCGGCTGCACTTGCGCTAGGGTGCGCCGCCTCGTAGGAGACTGTGCTGTGGCAGGTCCAACCAGAGACGTCAACGTGTGTTCCAGAGCTTCAGTGTGTTACAGATAAGTGGTTTTGGCTTCCCCTTTATGTTCCATTCAAGGTCAGAATGTAGTCTCAAAAAAAAAAAAAAAAAACATAGTAATTTATTCAATGGTAAGCGGTTTCATGAACAAGTCACTCTTTGATCTGAAAGTAACTCGGACCAATCATGGCAAGAGCAGTTAGGGGATATTCAACTCGCCCTTAATAGTACACGTTGTCGAGTAACAGGGTTTACTCCAATAGAATAGATGTTTACCGTTCAGGGTAGTTCACTTGAAATATCTAAGTTTCAACAGAGTGATAATCCCTCTAGATTAGATCTTGATTTAGCACGGTCGAAGGCCTGCGAAAACAAAAAAAAAAACAAAAATGGGCACAAACAGAAGCTTGGTTTAGTCGAGGCAAAGCTAAAGTCAAACTCTTTTCCGCTGGGGGTTTTGTTTTCGTAAATTAGACCGAAAATATAAAGATCCCTTCAACATTACTGCACCCCGAATCCTGATCACGCAGGAGCAAGTCACCGTCGTCGCCCTAGACACGTCCTTACGGATCCACCAGATCCAATAACTCTTGCATTAGATACCTTCAGCTCTAACACTAGGAGCAGGCTGAGGAACCCCGGTAACCGTACTCATCGAACTCTACAAAGAGGTCGACGTGCAACCTAACCCATGCATCAGCCCACTGAGTTTCTCGCCGGATCTTCTCAGTGGGTCACGATTCCGATCCGGTAGTAGATTCATTCGCGAAGCAATTGCTCTTGAGTTGTTAGGTCTCCTTTGGAGGCACTCGGGCAGTTGTTAGCAAATCCCACCCCTCTTGGCTGAGCCTTTGCTCGCCCACCCGTCCCGGTGAAGCGGGAAAGGCCTCCGGACCACCAGTAATCTTTCAATCATCTGCAGTTTTGGAAAACGATAGGTATAAGTTGAGACATGTAAATGGTTCTAGTGTACAAAGTTTCCCATGAAAACTTACGCGAAGTACCTCGAGGCCCGTCAGGCCTACTAGAAATTTCTGAAAATTATAGTGACGATGACGTGACGGCGTACACAGATGGGTTAAGTAATCTTGTTCATGAAACTGATCTTAATGATGACGACTCTATCACTGACAATAGAAGCGACATTTTTGTCCGCAAATAGCGATACAGCAAACATAGTCTGCGGGTAGTGATACAATGTCTGTAAGCTCAGGCACCTCAGGTGCAGGTGTTGGAAATGTAGAAAACGATGGTCGGGCTCGCACTATTTCTGAAGAAATTCCGTATAAATGTTCTGGTTTAAGAGATGTTTTAACAAACGCTACCGTACACGCAAATTAAAAAAAAAAAAAAAAAGAGAATTGTATGTGGCTAGAGAGATGTTAATCCGGACTAGCAAAAAAAAAAAAAAAGAGAAAAAAAAGAAATTGTAAGTCATTGAAGGGTGTATCCGGTCCAATGACTTGACTAAAGGGATGTTAATCCGGACTAGCAAAAAAAAAAAAAAAAAGAGAAAAAAAAATGTAGGTCGTTGAAGGGTGTATCCGGTCCAACGACTTGGCTAAAGGGATGTTGATCCGGACTAGCAAAGAATAAAAAAAAAAAAAAAAAAAAAAAAAAAAAAAAAAAAAATGTGTGAAGTCATTGAAGGGTCTGTCCGGTCCAATGGCTTGGCTATAGGGATTTTCATCCGGACTAGCCACAACAATTAGCTACAGGGATTGCGATCCGGTCTAGCATTATCCGGTCCAGTTCGAAAAAGTGAAGGGATAACAATTCCGATTTAAGTTAAAAGGGACATACTTACATACCTGAAGAGATTTAAATGAACTGGCCCAGGTATGTAAGCAGTCAGTATTTATAGCCAGTATAGGATTTTCTGAAGAATTATGCGAACCGAACCGTATTAGATTGTTAATATCATAGACCACGTTTTAAGTTGCATCCGTTAATGTCAGGATGAACGAATACGCTTATTGTCTACAGAACAACCATAAAAAGGCGCACGAGGACGAGCGCATGTCAGTATGGCCGTGACGGCGTTAACAATATTTCTAATAAACATCACGTGCAACAGGCGTGACTCACACAAGCCGGGTGCGCCGGCCGTGTCGTTCCACTCGTGCAACAGAAGTGACTCATAAGCCAGCTGCGCCGGCTAGTATAAAAAGGCGGTGCGTGCCTTGCGAAAAACATTCGTTGGACTGCGCTTGCCTGGTGCACTTACTATATCCTTGTTACGTTGTGTGATTCAGTGATTGTTGTACGTACTGGTTAAAGTTGGACAAGTGTTAAAGTGAATTGTTAAGATAACACATTGTTGATTAAATCAGGAATCAGAAGTGACATCGTTTTACTTGGTGTTCAACAAGATAATATCTACCCTCAAGCTTACATGTATGATACATCCGCTATTTTTGTTTTCATACGAACATCTTATAATTTTAATTTATCCTTTTTTTTAGCATTTAACATGCTAAAGTATATGTGATGAAATAAATAAAATAATCTTAAACGATATTCAAATCAACCTCTCAGCCTTACGAAAACATTTAAGAACGATTAAATTCACGATTGTAATTACGTTTATAATTTCTCTATTATCTAAGAGTATAGGAAGTGGGTCAGCCCTGTCATGTCAGCACGGCGACATTAATAAAACATACAAATTGCAATACATTACTGCAAATGTGAGTGGACTTAGCCCTATTAACTGCCAAGTCTGCAACTCGCTTTATGCGCATTGAATTATATTAGAAATGCATTTAATTACTAACTGACATGTAGGGACCTGGCCACTATTTCTGGCGGTGACAACAAAGTTTACTAAAATGACACTTAAATGAAAATAAAAAAGAGCTGTCCAAGAAATTTTCTTGAGATGCTAGCATGGCCATTGAACTAAGCTGCATAGCTTAAAAAAGGAAAAGAAAAACACAATAAAGTAATCTATAGTGCATAAAAACTCTTTATTACTTTTCCTTTTGCTGAGGCGGGAAAGTCTGCTAGGAATGCATCTTCCTGTGGTATTAGTACGAATCTGGTCGAACGTACGAATTAGGTCGTTACGAATCTGATAAATAACTAACCTTTATCGAGGAGTGCGTAGTTTACTGGCTAAAAGAAAAAAAATGTACTAAATAGATAGGCTTCGGAAGGTAAATGCTGCATATTAACCTCTATGTAACGAACAAATTTACAAAAATTACAGATGACAAATTACCATCATCAATAACAGATCGTATTCATACGATAAAGAGATCTAAAACTTAAATTTCGAAAGAACGAACGAAATAAAAAATTGAATTTAGATTAAGTATTTCCTTTTACAAATAATAGGTATGATAAAACAATTAAGACACATGGACACATTTATTTTAATTTAAATGTATAGGTAATGTTTAATGTATACTCGTAATAGAATAAATAGTAATTATAAATAAAATTCACGTAACATCTAACTTAATATTTGTCTTTCTTAGGTAAACAATGACGTACATTATTTAGAAACTTGTTTTGATTAATTTTGTGGAAAGGATTGTTCACATAAAACCTGTTTTAGTAAAATTTTAATTTATAGGTTATGGTTTGTTTTGTTATTTTTTTACTATATTGTACACAACGATGGACTACAGCCAAATATGATGTCCACGAATAGCAACGACACTCTTCCAGCGGATACAATAAAAGGCGATAAAGGAATTGTCTGGAAAATTCGAAACAGAATATTCTCGGTCCTATACCACTAAACAACGTTCGTCGTCGGGCATTTACTGGTAGCAAGGCACGTAATGTTGTAACCACACAAGTGCATGCCGCCACTCTTTCTCCCGCAAAACAGTCATGCGTTTAATTTTGAAGCGTGGGACAACCATTATATGTACAATTAATATGACCTCTACACTAACCTATATCTTTTTTTTTATTGCTTAGATGGGTGGACGAGCTCACAGCCCACCTGTTGTTAAGTGGTTACTGGAGCCCATAGACATCTACAACGTAAATGCGCCACCCACCTCGAGATATAAGTTCTGTCTTCCGGAGGGTGGCAGAATTCACATTTTTAAATATATGGTCTCTCGTCAGTACTTTAATACCGGGTAGGTTGTTAGCTCGTCTGTCAATTTCCAACATAAAAAATGGAACGTGTACAAAACGGATCTAATTTATTCGAATATCTAGTGTATGATACTGCGTCCACACTGCAAAACTTACCTGAACTACCAGTAATGTCTGCAAAAAGAAATTAACTCAATTGGATAGCCGACGCGAAAGACAACACGAACAAAAAAACAACCTCGTACACTTCGAACTCGGCAAAGAATTCGACGTACAACAAAACCTATACATCAGTCAGCACGCTGAGTTTTTCGCCGGATCTTCTCAGTGGCTCTTGATTTTTTAGGTCTCCTTCAGGTCTCTGCGCCCGGGGCGCTCGGGCAACTGTTAGCTATTCCCACCCCTCCTGGCTGAGCCTTTGCTCGCCCACCTGTCCTGGTGAAACCGGAAAGGCCTTCGGGCCACCAGTACCACCAGTATGCAATACCAATACTAATAAAATAGGGTGCGTGTACTTATGTACGCACGTAAGAAGTTATACTTTATTTTTATTAAATTTATTTCTTTTTTTTATGTAAATTTTAATCAATTTGAAAAAAAAAACTATTAAACAACATCCTCAAACACGCATATTGGACATCCCTTTTCTTGACATCGTATAAATTCGGTAATTCTCGGTACGGTTCGGAAAGTTCACCTGCGGCTATATTCAGACTCGCCAAGTTACGTCGGTCGTATTGTAATGAGCGATTTAGTGGGCAACTTCATTCTGTTAATTTTGTGTCACGGTGCGCGCACATCGTAAAATTTCACTCTCATCAATTTTTCATAACGCGCCTAAAGAAGTATAACTTAAAAATGCGGACCTTTAAAACCATCAATGTAGGTTTTTATTCGTGTATCCTTTATTTAACGCGAACCATAAAAACGTTTCGTCATTCTCTGAACAATACAACCTAACTTAAAGTTTACAATCAAAGAGTCATTTCAGTTAATTAGTTCTACGAGAAAATTGTCATAATATTAAGATTAATTTATGCCTCACATTAATTATTACCGATCGTTAATCAACGACAATCAAAACAATTCGTCAAACATTATTGATTCGTTAGGTACGTCACTAGATTTTGCTGACAATAAGGCTAGTAAATCTTTGATGTTTTGAACATGCTTTTATTACATTGATCTATACTATTTGTTACGGAATGTTTTAACGTAATTTTCCGTTATTTTTATATTGATAACACTAAAGCTCGCCAATTCGTAATAATAAACAGTTGACAAACTAAGGATTTCTTACACGCACGTAGACGACATTGCCCACCTCATAGTGAATAGTCGCTGTCTTTCATGGATGTCAGCAATGCCGAGAACATAACCGCAAATTTTTTTTATTACGTTTCAATTTACTAGTATTCGCACCGTGATCGAAATTCACATTCGACAATTTCATTTGTTACTGGTGGTAGGACGGCTTGTGAGTCCGCACGGGTAGCTACCACCACCTCGCCTATTTCTGCCGTGAAGCAGTAATGTCTTTCGGTTTGAAGTAGCTGTCGTAACTATACTGAGACCTTAGAACTTATATCTCAAGGTAGGTGGCGCATTTACGTTGTAGATGTCTATGGGCTCCAGTAACCACTTAACACCGGGTGGGGTGCGAGCTCGTTCACCCATCTAAGCAAAAAAATTTTTTTACTGACAATTAAAAAAAGAATTTAATGAAAAAAATTCAAAGCACTAAAGGCTAAAAAATTGTAAGATTATCTTTCGTTAAACAAAAACAAATATTTTGTTTTTGCTATCTTTAATACATTTTTTCTAATTGAACACTTAATTTCCATATATTGAACATAACAACGGTATATAAAAAATATGTTATTGCGTAATATTACCTTAATATACAGTAAAATACAGTGTGTATTCTGAACGTCGCGAAATGGCGTTTAGCTATTTGTCGCTTGCATCTATTTGGCATTGTTCGAATTTAAAAGATTAATTAAAATTAAAATAGAAGTACAATAGGGATGTCATAATTTTAGGTCCTTTCAAATCAGTTCGAATTTAAAAGATTAATTAAAATTAAAATAGAAGTACAATAGGGATGTCATAATTTTAGGTCCTATCAAATCAGTTCGAATTTAAAAGATTAATTAAAATTAAAATAGAATTACAATAGGTACGTCATAATTTTAGGTCCTTTCAAATCAGTTCGAATTTAAAAGATTAATTAAAATTAAAATAGAAGTACAATAGGGATGTCATAATTTTAGGTCCTCTCAAATCAGTTCGAATTTAAAAGATTAATTAAAATTAAAATTAAAATAGAAGTACAATAGGTACGTCATAATTTTAGGTCCTTTCAAATCATACTAGAAAGTTCTACATATTAGAAGTCATTATTTTGTCAATCAAATGTGTTGGTTTGTTCATATGTTCTATATATGTAGAATTCAGTAAGAATTCATTTTTGTATGGCTATTATAAACCAGATAGCCATTTCTTAAAATTCCCATTCTTGTTCTTGCCAAGTCATCAAATACACAAAGTACATGCTGCCTACCTATCTATAACTATAAGAAAACAAAAATGTAGTTCCGTTACAGTAGACAGCGACTTTGCTTTGCTCCTGACATTGCTGACGCCCATAAGCCACGATAACCATTCACCATTGGATGGACTGTATGTTACAAAACCAATAAAAAAGTTCAGGAATTACATTATTTCATTTTTACACGCTGCATTCATAAAACAGCTATAGAATAATGAATAACAAAAGGTGTGCTCCGAGAGTGAAAAAATCTTTTGAAAATTTTCTGTGTTCACAACATGAACAACACGAACTTTGAGATATAAGGCTAAGAGTTATGAAGTCATAAGATGGCCGAGTTGTAGCATATTTGTATTTTATAATAACACGACATGAGCTGTGACTTGTTTTAATGGCGGATGTAGTCTGGCCGTATTGCCATAGATTACATTCTTTACCTAACAAGAGTGAGAGTGTTTCAGTTGTATTATGTTTTATATTGGTGGGTTGATACTTCTACCACCAGTTAAACCAAGGTTTCCGACTGTAATGAACCCGCATTCATTGTGCGACTGCGGACTATGTATAAAAAGAAAAAATAACTCAGTAAGTATTATCGCAAGAATAACGCTAACAGTGCTAATGCGTTCAATTAGTATCTAAAATATTTCAGAGAAATATACGTGATTGACGAAAACATCGCGTTTTGTATCCACTGGTAACTCATATACCTCATATATCATTTTTTCCCTGGCAACATGCGTCCCGGTTGGAAAAGTGGGATAGCCTTCATATAATACGTTGAAAATTAGATTTTATTTCTTACTAGACAGTGGCATTTATTTAAGAGTGCCTGTGTACTTTATTAACTGCCGAACAGCCGCCGGGTTGAAGGGAAGGAATTATGTCTATCTACACGTACGCGTCAGTAATGACCAGAAGAATATTCAAAAAAGTTTTTAGAAGTTTTTAAATAAACGAGAGTTTTAATTTCTTTTGGCTGAACTATCCATAGTTTTCCTCGAAACTTTCCCCGTTTCTAAATTGGGCTATCTCTATTACTTCCCCAGATAAATCGTTTCCATGTCGCCTTTTTGCTCTTATCTAATCACTGGTAGCCTAAAGGGCTATTCCAGCCGACATTGACATTGTGGTACATGAGCTCACTAGGCTTAACCTGGTAGGACTTCCTAACAATAGCCCTAGCAAGAGCAGTGGTTCGCTGAATCTATCGCCGGATCGGAAACGCGACCCACTGAGAAGATCCGGCGAGAAACTCAGTGGGCTGTGTCTATGGGTTAATTCACTCGTCGAGCCCTTCGTCGCAAGCGGCAGGCTCGACGAGGACGGTGACCGGTACTTGTGGTACCTAAAAGCACCATTAATGGATCGAGGAGGGTTAACCGCGTCGCTTTCTCAATGAACTATGTCGTTGTGTCTCTAGACCCATCTAGGCTGTATTTTATATTGGTGAATTGGAAGTATTAAAGGACGATACCGTGATGGGACTACAAAGATAGACTGCTATCAACATAAAATAATTTGAAGTTTGAGTTTACACGAAAATTAATCGTTAAATCATAATATTCGTTAAATCAAAACGAGAATTCAGTTAGCATAATTTCGAGACTGAACTAATTTTAATTATATCTTATATCTTTAAACGAGCAATTCTTGTATATAATATATATATTTATATATAATCTGAATCTCGGAAACGTCTCCAACGATTTTCATGTAATTTAGTATACAGGGGATTTCGGGGGCGATAAATCGATCTAGCTACGATTTATTTTCAGAATATGTTGTTTTGTCGGTATTTTCAATAATCAACTCTTCCCGACATCTATTTGCGAATAATAATACTATTTTTCTTAATTGAGGGCAACTAACCGCTTTAAAGACACAACAAGATGGCGTTATCCAAAAAAATACCGAGCAAAGCTCGATCATCATCTAGTTAATTTAACGTTTTTTTTTTTTATTGCTTAGATGTGTGGACGATCTCACAGCCCACCTTGTGTTAAGTGGTTACTGGAGCCCATAGACATCAACAACGTAAATGCGCCACCCACCTTGAGATATAAGTTCTAATGTCTCAGTATAGTTTGCGTTGAACAGGTAGCGTGCATACAGAGTAGAAAGATTTTTTATTATTATTTAGTTAAACATCTATCACCTCAACTCAGGGCCGTTCCGACAACCTTGCTTCGCTGAAAGGAAATCGAGAGTTTACTCCAGTAACAAACGTTGTGACATTCGTATAGTTGCAAAATTCTTATAATCGTAGCCGAACAGTGTTACACAAAATTGAATCAAACTTGTAATTTGGTCAAATAGCTGTCACGGATTCGCGTGAATTTAATATCGCTCTATTTACTTACAGCTGTTTACGTAACGGCACAACAAAAACATGAATTCGTGTCTCGTTTCAAATGAGAAAAAGGTGAGCCTCTCATTTTTCGTAATTAACAAGATGTTTTTTTAAATTACAAAAAAAAAACTGGATCCTGTAGTATAAGGAAATTATTATTGAAATTTATGTTACAAAATTACGAAGGAGAGGAATGTCGTTTTTGTTCATCGTTTTTTGATAAGTTTTCCTTGTTTTTTTTGTTTTTTTTTATTCTATGTTAATAACATCTAATTCATTACACCATTATATACTTATTTGAGCAATGACAGCTAGCGGTCATCCACCAAGGACAACCCATTTAGCTAGCAGGGGCAAATATCCTAAACAAGCTCCAAACATGTGTTCACGAACGACTTATACGGTTGTATATAGGTATATAGGTGGTATATACGGAATTAATGTAGGTATCTAATTGATATCAAGGTGTCTATAGGTTTTGACAACCATTTAACAGAAAGTTAGCTGTCGGCTAGTTTGTCTGTCTTCTACAATTATCAGAGAAAATGACTTCTGGTCTAGGTTTAAATACAGCGGCCTCTTACCATCGACCACCGTGTGGTCTCTTAACTACAGTAATCGTCTTACTAGAAAACGGGTATTTAGTGAAATATCTAACACTTCAAATTAAGTACCTATTAAGCTTGCACATTATTCCCATTTTTTTATAATTTTTGAGGATAACAAATCTTTAAATTGCTTGTTACATAAATAAGTAGAGAGTAGTAGAGTAGATCATCAGCTCCACTAAACAATATTAACAATATAAGGCAGCTGCCAGAACCATAAATAAACTAAATTTAAATTCAGGTAATTAGAAAGTTAGTTAAAGATAAGAAAAATATGAAACCAACAAGAATTACTTTACGCGAATGATTTAAAATATATCGATTCATTCAATTCAAGACGGTGGAAAAAACCCCAAACACAGAAAAAAAATTTTTTGATTTCACATTTTTCGTACATCAGTAGATATTAAATGTCATAAGGAAAAGAAAAATATATTTATATTAAATTTAAATAAGTCTTATACTTCCCCAAAGTCACGTTGATAAACTGTAATACATAAAAAAATAAAGTGCTCGCTTGTTCGACAAGGAAAATATTAGATGATGCTAAAAAAAGGCGGGTATATTTCAAAACCCAAAATGTTGCATGTGATTTACAATGTTATCACCTGTTCGTTAAGTTTCCTATGTATGTTTAGAGAAGTAAGAAAACTTTGAAATCCAAGAATTATATACTATTGATATCGTTTTGAGCCCGTAAGAGTGAATGAAGTACCAGCATTTTGCTTATTTCTATTGCGAAGCAGTCTTGCATTTTTTTATTGCTTAGATGTGTGGATGAGCTCACAGCCGACCTGGTGTTAAGTGGTTACTGGAGCCCATAGACATCTACAACGTAAATGCGCCACACACCTTGAGATATAAGTTCTAAGGTCTCAGTATAGTCACAACGGCTGCCCCACCCTCCAAACCGAAACGCATTACTGCTTCACGGCAGATATAGGCGGGGCGGTGGTACCTACCCATGCGGACTCACAAGAGGTCCTACCACGAGTAATTACGCAAATTATAATTTTGCGGGTTTGATTTTTATTACACGATGTTATTCCTTTACCGTGGAAGTCAATCGTGAACATTTGTTAAGTACGTATTTCATTAGAAAAATTGGTACCCGCCTGCGGGATTTGAACACCGGTGCATCGCTACATACGAATGCACCGGACCTCTTATCCTTTAGGCCACGACGACTGCTAAAATGAAGCCTCTTAAGCCATACCATTTTGAGATTCCAACCAGACGATTCAAGTAGTTGGTTGTGGCATTTACGTAGCCTCTAGGATCCAGTAATCAAAGGTAAATCGAAACATAATCTGTCAAGCTACAGCCAAAATTATCGAATCAATTTTTTGAGAGCCAATAAATCTATTTTTTGACACCCGTTAACCAATTTAGGGAATCGTTAGTAAAATGGTATGATCAGTTCTCGTTTTGACATCTAAACCATGAAAATCTAAGCCATAGATTTGTAATGGGTGTCGTTCTGATAGTAGATTTAGTGATAGTATTGGGGGCGATTCGTGTATTAATGTTTTCGCTTAAATTTGTATGTTATTCAAATTTCAACAACTCAGTTCGAAAACTCAAAAGCTAACAACAAAAAATATGATATAATTAGAATTTTAAAAGACTTCTAATAAATATTAAATTCACCTGAAATATCATATATGTAATAATTATAAATGAATTGAATTACGAATTTTCTATTTTTCATTCAAGTATTTCTAATTAATTTTTTATCGACTTGTCGATATATAAAATCTCTGTCTCTTTATAAATCTTAAGTAAGATAATGAAATGATCTGTCAAACATATTCGATTTGACTGAATGTTAGATTTGGTAACTTAATTTAATTTTAAAACATTTCCATTCAACAAACAGTTCCATTAAATACCCATCATCACTTTTAATTATTATTCTCATAAGCCTCTCGCAGGTCTGCTGGAAGAGATTTCTTAAAGAAATAAGCAGTGCCTTTGTACATAATTTTCCTATTACTCTGTACTATGTCTTCTTTTTTATAAATAAAATAAATAAAAATAAATAAATAAATGAAAAGAAAATTGGTGGAATTCACTAATGCATAACGCATTGATTTCAAATAATGTAGAAACGTTTCATAACGACAATACGAACTTGAAGTTTTTTTTTCTATCAATCTGTACAGTGTAAACATTTCAACAAGGTCCAACGTTATACTTCAGGCAATTCTTATTTTTGAACATTCAAATTCAGAACACAAAAAATATAATAGTTTCTTCATCACGTTCCCCTTTTGTACCTAAAACTGTCTGTCTACGTTTTGTGATTGAAATATTTAGCTGTGTTGTGTTTTAGAACCGTACCTCCCAATTTTTTCCTGTGGGCGTCTCGAGGTCGATTGTTCGGAGAATAGGCAGTTTCAATTTCAAAGTATCATACCAGAATATTGCGATCGCATTAGTGGTGTTTTGTACACGGACGGTAAAGTACAATGGCACATAAACCGAAATTAGTGATTAGTGATCAAGGTAGAAATACACGGACAGAGTAGGTATGTATGTATAGTCATAGTAAATTCTATAACTAGTACATTCTTCGAGAAAGCGACATAGGACGATAACTTTCTTATCGTGACCGCTGCAAGTTATATCCCCGACCAAGACGAAGGGGCAACAAACAGACGCGTCGCCCTGAGCATATATATTCTTTGAAATCCTCTCAATACACCCTTTTGCTTTTCCTTTGCATGCTTTTTCAGGATGAGATCCGTGAGCTGGCCACCAGTCAAGGTGAAGCCAGAATAGCCTCTCGAGGCCACTAGTAGACACGTAGACAAAAAACCTAGTGCATAGATACAACTTTATCAATGTCTAAGTATAATAATGTAAGTTAAAACAAACAAAAAGGTTGTGTATTACTTTAAAAACAAATAAAACACAGCCGATATTATTTTCAAGAAAAAAAAATCCACAGGCCCATCGAATAGTGTTTTCGTTGTAAACATATTTATTGAGTGATATTAATAGTTATTACAGGTAATGTAGTATTGCGGTTGCTGTGTCCACATCCTATTTAATTTTATCTTACGAGCGTTCAAATGCAAACTTGTTATGATTACTTAATAAATTCTTTTGCATTCGTATCGTCGGAAAGAAAAGTTGTTAATCAATCATTAATTTATGGAAAATGTATGTTTTGATTGATTAAGCAGCTCATTTAAACTTGAATTCATCAGAACTATAGTAACCTTTTATAAATTAAATGCTTAATGAGTTTTAAGCCTATAGACCTTTTACTGATGGTTGGAAGTATTGTGACTCCGCACGGGTACAAAGGTTCGCCGCACACCACGAGAAGCTAAAGGCAGCTACAAAGGTAGCTGAAGCGCGCGACAGCCACTTATGGCCGATGGCTGCTACTTTTTGTAACCTATGCGCGCAGTATCATAATGGACTCTAATAATTCTATATCTATTTCAATCAACAACAGCCTACATGTGTGCGTTGTCTTCGGATTGAACAGGAGGTAAGAGAGAGTGAGAGTGAGAGAGGGAGGTGGATAATCGCGCGAGTAGCGTGTGTCGGCGTTTTGTATCTGCGCTTGGTGGTCGGTGCGGGCCACAAGAAGCGAGCAACGACGATTTGTAGCGTGTGGCGGCCACCGGTGTCAACCGTGTGCGACGAGTCCATGTAAAATGTATGAAAATTACAGGAAATATACCGGTGGCGGCGTTTTGTGGTTGTGGCTGATGGCCCGTGTTTGGTGACCCTAAGTGTCGCCGCCACTTGAAACTAGAAGCGGCTACAAAAGAAGCTGACGCGCGCGATTAGCACTTGTGGTCGGTGGTCGTTACTTTTGCTTAACGCGTGCTTGCAGTATCATAATGGACTCCTACGAAAGAATGAAGGGAGAGAGGGGTGGGGAGCCGCGCAAGTGGCTGTGTGTCGGCGTTTTGTAGCCGAGCCGACCACTAGTGGCGACCACAGGCGTCTACAGTGTGCGGCGAGTCCATGTGAAATGTATGAAAAGAACAGGAAATAGGTCGGTAGTTGCGTTTTGTGGTTGTGGCTGGTGGCCCGTGTGCGGCGACCGTAAGTCGACATGTTTCTGATTACGATTCCACGAAGTGAGTTTTTTTTTTCATATAGCTATTTGGTAAGGTTACTCCCGAGTTAGGGCACTGCATTGAGTAATGTGGGAGTAAAAACCATTTACAAACTGCGCTAACTCTGCTTATCGCTGCGTTTAAATTTATAACGTAAAAACCTTATTACATTAATAATATGATTTACGGATTTTAACTTTGATGCGATTAGCTTGTTTTCGACCTGATTGACGCCTTTATATTTACGATTTTCAAATAGTTGTCTCTATCACGGGAGAACTACAGTGGCATCGATTGTATTTGTATAAAAACTGAATCCGTTCAAGATTCTCGGATTTAGCACTGTACGTTATGACTTTAGTAAAGCTCAATAATAAATTGTTCATATACATACATAAGTGACACATACATTAGTATTAGTAATATAAATAAGAAGTGCGTGCGACAAATAACTGTCAAGCAAGTTCAAGTAAAGATCAATAATATTTGTTTTTCTAAACACATTTTCACATTTGAATATTGAAAATACATTTTTTGTTCACAATTAACAGAATACAGATGCAATTTTATAAAAATCTGTTATACTTAGTGGTAGTTAATTAATTTTGAACGAAACAGAGTGAAAACAGTCAACCTATTATGTGACTGTGTGCATTTATTAGATTGTTGCAATTGGGTCATATTGATTTCACTATTTAATACTAAATGACCTATCTGAGTACTATTTACTACACAGGGACATGTTACTAAAAAAGAAATACGTATATGACTATATACAAGCTCATGATGATTAGTCTGATCTAGTTTTTTTTTTAATCCTACCTATGCTGATAGCCTTGAGAGGCTATTTCAGCTTACCCTAGCTTGTGTAGGTGAGCTCACGGGGCTCAAACCGGAGAATTGCTAACACTGACCCTAGCAAGAGCAGTGCTTCGCAGAATCTACCACCGGGTCGGAAACGCGACCCACTGAGAAGATCCGGAGAGAAACTCAATGGGCTGTGTCTGTGGGTTAATTCGCTCGTCGAGCCCTTCGTCGCAAGCGACGGGTTCGACGAGGACGGTGACCGGTGCTTGTATTGCCTAAAAGCACCGTTAATGGATCAGGAGGATCCGTGATGACGTGCTTTGGGCGACGTCGACGGTTTACCGTTCGGTCTACAGGATCGGGTATGTAGTTTCCAGCGGCCACGACAAGAGGGTTCTCATGTCTTGCCGTCTTCTCAAAGTGGCGCAGTGATGCCGACTGTAGATACTTACTGACGGGGTCGAGCTCCAGGTCATCGTGGAGGTCCACGTTCCTCTGGAACCATGGTGCTCCGACGGCTATCCTGCAGAATCGGGATTGGTGATCTAGGTCACTAATTTATATCTATTAATATCCAATCCTTAGAGTTGACCGATTTCTAAAACACAACTTGTGTCCCCATGCGGTAGGTACAAATCGTCATTGTATGAAATATATAAAAGAAGAAAAAAAAGCAAACATGTTAATAATAATACCTATCTTAGAATAAAAAAAATCAAAACAGCGATCGAGGCAAGTTGCACTGGTATAATTAATTCTGAGCTAGTAATTGTAGGGTTCGCCAACGGCTACCGGTAGATGGTAATGACGAAGGCGCGGCAGACAGCCTGGCTACTGCTCATTTATGTATCATTTAAGTGGATCGAAACACAACGGTACCCTCCTCGTCACAACATATATTCTGTACTAGATTTTGCCCGCGACTTCGTCTGCGTGGAATAGTTACTTTGGCATAACGCTAAATTTTACCCGCCTCTTCATTTACGTAGAAAGTGAAAATATTTTTGAATAATTGAATGTTAAGGAGTTATTTAAGGTACCAAAATTACGCTTTTTAACCGACTTCAAAAGAAGAAGTTCTGAAAAGGGATTAAAACTCCGATTTTGAAACATTCTTTATTGGTGCTCCCCTTGCATTAGTCTTAGCGTGATATTATATAGCCTATATCCTTCCTCGATAAATGGGCTATCTAACACTGAAATAATTTTTCAAATCGGACCAGTAGCTCCTGAGATTAGCGCGCTCAAACAAACAAACTCTTCAGCTTTATAATATTAGTTTAGATTAACATTTTTAATTTTTTTTTAAAGCAATGTTCATGTGGCGCTCATTAAAGCCTAATTAAAATGCTAAAGTAAAATTAAGCTATGTATAGGTATAAACATATATGTATATAGGTTAAAAGTACGATTTCCTACAGTAGAATTTTCGGATGTTGTGTTTATTGGTGAGATGAATTAAATTTTAAAGTGTTCAAATTTTAAAATACGTTTAATGTTTTTTGTCAAACTACAATATAATCAACAATAATTGCAATCGATTTTTAATAGATAGTTCCAGGCCTTATTATTATTTATTTATCATTATTATTTGCTGTATATGTTTGTGTATTTAATCAGTGTATTTATTTTAGTATCTAGAGGCCAGATGATCGTATTGGATTTATCCTTGATTGTTTATTATTTTTTTATTTGACCATTAATACCATTAAACCCGTCATGACTTACGCGAGTGTGGTGTTCGCTCACGCGGCCCGCACACACATAGACACCCTCCAATCTTTACAATCCCGCTTTTGCAGGTTAGCCGTCGGAGCTCCGTGGTTCGTGAGAAACGTTGACCTACACGACGACCTGGGCCTCGAATCTATCCAGAAATACATGAAGTCAGCGTCGGAACGGTACTTCGATAAGGCTATGCGTCATGATAATCGCCTTATCGTTGCCGCCGCTGACTACTCCCCGAATCCTGATCACGCAGGAGCTAGTCACCGTCGACGCCCTAGACACGTCCTTACGGATCCATCAGATCCAATAACCTTTGCATTGGACGCCTTCAGCTCTAGCACTAGGAGCAGGCTTGGGGACCTCGGTAGCCGTGCTCGTCGAACTCGACAGAGAGTTCGCCGTGCAACCTAACCCATGAATCAGCTCGCTGAGTTTCTCGCCGGATCTTCTCAGCGGGTCGCGATTCCGATCCGGCATTGAAGAAAAGCCGTCCCAGAACAACTTGGCGTCGCTCAGTAGAGCAGCAGCTGAGTGTTTTGGGCATGACGTGGGAAAAGATAAAATAGAATGCCTAAGTCCGATGAAAATGGAAAAATTTCGAGCCCTACATCCCAGCAGAGAGTAATAGGAAAAGAAGAAGAAGTAAGCATATTAGTGAAATTATAAAATCACTAAATCGCATTTGTAACAAACATAGTCGTTTTAAAAATAAATATTTATACAATTTATCGATTGACTGGTTCGACTGTGTAAACAAAAAACTATTTCCTCAGTCTATAATTAAACGGAGCCATCGTCCCTCGCCACGCTGAGAAACAGAAAAAAAAACAAACAACAATAAAAATTGAATTGAACAAAAATCTATTTTGGTACGTTTCAATCACAAAAACGAATACAAATTTTTATTATATTTCAGTATGCATGATTTGTATTGGCTTTTCTGAAAAAGTTAATTTTATTTTCTCAAAAAAAAAAAAAAAAACAAGTAACAATTAAAGGTACAGCCTTATATTTGTTTTTAAATATCTTCACTGGCTATGTACTTTAGCAAATTCAAATTCAAAATCATTTATTTCAACTTAGATGACTCAGTATGACACACTTGTTGAATGTCAAAATACAAATAACAATGTTAACTCTACCACCATACGGATAGCTTTTACTACCAATAACTTTTCTTATTAATCTTATTAATAAAGCTAAGACCAGCTTACAATTAATATTGCCACATTTTTCCATCGAGATATCCTCATTGAAATTCGATCGGATCACCGAGATGTGTACACAGGACCTGTTGACCCTAAACGTCCGGTTAATCACCCAGGATTTAGGGCAAGAAATCTATAAATTAACATTCTTCGCTTCAAGTGTTCTAATGACTTGATGAAAGTGCATTAACATTACCTTATCGCCTCTGGTTTTTATCTGCTTGTATTAAGGGCAAGTACGTACGGGTTCAGTGGTATTTAGATTAGGACTTTGACCTTCAAATTTACTGGGACATTGTTAAAAGAACATGGTTTTCTATACTAATTGATGATGGAATAAAATAATGTACTACGACTTTGTAGAACACATTATTAATTACAAAAAATGTCGCGACAGCATATATCTAACTATCATAGTTATGCCACAATAAGTGTTCTTTTATTTTAAAAAAGGAAAACAACGTCAAATATCGTTGAAATTTTTGTCAAAGATCCTAGCGGAGCCGAAGCGGGCCGCCAGTATGTTATAAAATATCATTAGATGTATCTAACCACGAATACCAAAAAGCGAACATCGCCGTTTAACTCGACACATTCGATCGATGTCTCTTGGATTGGAGTTTATTAGATGAACACATGAATGTTTCATTTCATAAATAAGCTAAATGATAGTTGACACCCGTGCAAATTCACATCACACTCCACCACGAATTGGAGATATGTATTTATTTTTTATTTATTTTTTTGTTTAGATGGGTGGGCGAGCTCACAGCCCACCTGGTGTTAAGTGGTTACTGGAGCCCATAGACATCTACAACGTAAATGCGCCACCCACCTTGAGATATAAGTTCTAAGGTCTCAAGTATAGTTACAACGGCTGCCCCACTCTTCAAACCGAAACGCATTACTGCTTCACGGCAGAAATAAGCAGGGCGGTGGTACCTACCCGCGCGGACTCACAAGAGGTCCTACCACCAGTAAATCCACCAGTAAGTAATAAGATAATTTGTGAGTTTTAATTATTGCGCGGTATAACTCGTTATGCGATGCTATTCTTTCATCATTGGAATCCTTCGTGAGCACGTGTTATTATAAATTCTATTTATTACAATAAAAGTACCCGCTGCATGAACAATACACAGCTAACATAAATAAATATGATTATAAATCATTTTTTTATTTTCTTCTCAATACATTCGATTTGGTCTTTGTTGGTAAATAGAGTTTACATATCCCATGTAAATCTCATCAAATACCTACATTTTTTAAATTAAAATGCCGATTTGATTTCAGGTTCCGAATTAATTTATACACCTTCTTAAATAACATTAACATTTAATCTAATTTATGGATATTATTGTAGCTATAAAATAATTGTTTAAGAAAACGTACTGATTCTCCTTCTTTGAATGTTTTTTTTATATTCTGACGAAAATCAGCGAATGTTGCCATGAACCATTTAAATACATAGAAAAAGTATAGAGAGTCTCTCTTAAACTACATCTTTTTGGGTTGACTAAATCGAAATTTAAAAAAAGCCATTTAAAATTACTTAATTTGAAAAAAGATTCCAAAGTTTATCCAATAGTAGTCGACCAATAAAATTTAATGTCTTTATCTAATGATAAATTACGATTCTTAAAACTGGACCTTAACATGTAATGGAAGATTTCGCGCGGCACACTTGTCTCGTGTGGACATTTTATTTCCATAAATGATCGCAACATGTGCTGCACCTTGTTAATTATTTACATAAAAAGGAGTAACTTTGATTTAAGGCACGCGTTTAGTGTAAATGATAAGTTTGGGTACATTTCGTTAAAGAAAGTCTTTGTAAATTAAGAAACAGCACTATGTGTTTTAAATAAGTTGTTGATAGAATAAACATCCACAACGAAGTATGGAAATGATTAACTAATGTTTTACCCATTATCATACGTTTTGAAACTAAGGTAATCAATCAAAGCATCTGATAATATTTACTATGATGCTACTCGATTGTACAGAGCCTCACAAATGTCTATGATTATAGTATAGTTATAAATTATTTTATACCAGGTATGTACCTGCTATTTAAAAGCTCCGATCTAACGAACAATAAAAATAATACATAGATGAATAATAACAGGCTCAGAATACGCATATACTTACCACCTTCTTTCCCAATTTGGCTTCGGGAACTGTTGCTTAGCAACGTGGATTTATATATTACTAGGTGACCAGGCAAACGTTGTTTTGCCATATAATTTATTTATAGGAAAGATAAATAATTTAAATACCGTCTGCAGCGCCATCTGCCGGGCTGATTCGTGAATCTAGACCATCCAGTGCGCTACCCAAAGGCATATAAAAAAAAAAGTTCAAATCAGTCCAGCCGCTTAAGAGGAATTCAGTGACAAACACACGCACAGAAGTAATATATATAATATATAAAGATAAATGAACACTATGTACCCTTTTCGATATTTCTGGCCCCCAATAAAGGCGTCCGTTCCGTTGTCGAACCACTTATTCCAAAAGACGGCGGATCTAAGCTATTTCTGGACGCAAACAGTTTTACGATACCAGCAGCATTTATCATATTAGATCACAATAATTCCAATACAACACATTAAATTAGAATTTCAACTTTTTAATACACTAAGAACCGATTTTGTTCACATAAGTAGAAGCGTGTGAACACTTTACAAAGATTGGTACCGCACTGATATTGAGTTCAGGAACTGCTTGACAATTTGTGCTTAATCTAATTGAGTGATAACAGGACATTATGGACTGTAGAGTCAATATTACCGGCAGATCAAAGCCCATTTGTATTTATTGTTTTAAGATAATTGAGTAATTTCGTTGATTGCTAATTACAACAAACAAGAGAAGTGTTTCAAGATTTTAATTGTAGGTAGGTACAGTTTATGTATGTATACAATGTTACAACACACAAACATTTTGCATTGAAATAACGGATATAATTCATTGTCTCATCAAATAAGGCATAATAGCGAAGCTAAGCTGATTTGACGTTCATCTTGATTAAAAGCAGCATGAGAAGAAATTTTGTTAAAAATAGTTCTCAAGCGTCACAATTTACCATTACTATCTCTCTGCCAAACACTTCCTGTCCCCGACATTAAATCCCTAATTCTATTGGCCGTAAGTATATCATATTATAAGCTAACACGAATGGCCGTCTAAAATCTGCCTATCTTTGCCGTAAAGCATTAATACGTTTTGGTCTAAGCTGTAGGATAGCCGTATTATAATACCAATTAGGAATGAGATTTCTACTTCTTATTTCAAGGCGGGCTGTAGGATTCACTTTATAATATATAGACTCCAGTAACCACACAATATCTAAAGATATAAAATAAGACAGAAAGTAAAAGTAAATTTCCGTTGTGACGACTGTTTGCTGGAAAAACACTGACCATCGATCGTTCGTAAACAAGCAGTGAGGATACACCGGATAACGTTATTGGATTATTAATTCAATAACGCATCTACGCTACTTACCTGTGTAAATAAACACTTCCAAAGACTCCATTAAAAGGTCAGAGAGTTGTTAATGATTATTATACACACATTACTTGATTTTGAAATGCAATCTAAGATATTAAGTATATTGAACAGTACTTTGAGTGACTGAACCTCAACTCAGCGTTAGGATTCCGCTATTTGAAGGAAATATAGCCGAACCTCTCTAGAACATAGTATTATATCGATGTTTTTTTTAATTCGTATTCGTAATTCTAATAAAATGAAAGGAGATTATACTTAAAAAAATATTATAATATCGTGTATTCCATTATTTTCAATTTATGTAATTACTTATTTTTAGACAAACCTAAATTGTATCTTGGTAATAAGGTATGGAACTTAGATACATCGTACGGTCAGTGCATTATTCGCTCACGCGACCCGTATCCACGTAAACACCCTCCAAACACCGCTTTTGCAGGATAGCCATTGGAGCATATTGGCATATGAGGAATATAGATCTTCATGACGTATTAGAGCCAGAAATAATCAGAAGACAGTGTCAGAACGCTTCTTTTTTTCCTACCTAAGCTAGAGGCTATGTCAGCGGAACAGGGCGACTAAGTGTGCTCACGGTGCTCAAATCGGGAGTGTTGCTAGCACTGGCCCCAGCAAGAGCAGCGCTTTGCAGAATTTACCACCGGATCGGAAACGCAACTCACCGAGAAGATCCGACGAGAAACTCAATGGGATAACGCTTCTTTGAGAAAGCAGCACAGCACGAAAAACCCCTTATCGTAGCCGCCACAAGTTCCTAGACGAAGGGGGCAACAAACAGCCGCCGTCACCCTAGACATGACTTTTCGGATCCTCGGGATCTACTCACGTGCTTTTAGGCATTCCAGACACCGGCCACCGCTCTCGTCGTACTCGTCAAATGCGACCAAGAGTTCGACGTGCAACTTAACCCATAGACTGTTAATGTTAGGAAGCTCTTCTTTTTTCCTCTACCTAATTACCAGTAGCCTCAAAAGACTATTATTATCCAGACTGGTAGGCTAGGTCACGGGGCTCAGTTTGAGACACTGTGATAAGATCTTCCCTAGCATGAGTAGTTCTTCGCCGAATCTACCACCGGATAAATTCTTTTCAAATAAAACAGAAAATAAACATTTACCTCAGAATTACGACGGGAGCCTAAGTTTTAGTAAGAGAATAAAACATTTTAACAATAAAAACGCTAGGAGCATATGGCAGTAATGCATAATGTAATAACAATGCACACAAGGGGTCAATTTAAGTAAAATGACACGGTTTGTCTCGATTTAACATTAAATATGAATGAGCGCAAAAATGGCTATTACCTCTTTAAAATTCAAAAGAAAATCTTTTATCTATTTGCTTCAATTTGATAGAATATCTATAAAGCAGTAACTTTGCTTCATTTCGTATTTCACTGTAGGTCTGTCATTTTAGGTATCTAATACGCCTTAGCGACATCAGTAGACATGAAATTGTTTTTTTGGATACTCTTGTGTTTTTCTATTAATTTTGCCGAAATAATGTATCCAGCTGAGCTTTTAATGCTTTCTGATGTTATCCATAACGTAAAAAAAACAAATGTACTAAGTTCAATACTGTGTTGGCAACTAAGTAAGATGTACACCTTTTGACATTGTTTTTAACTGTTATTAAAAAATATATATTAATTAAATTGCTATTATACTCTGTAATTATTTGTAAAGATTTAAATGAAATAGCGTAAAGAGAGGTTCTGGGTGAAGCTTTTGACACATTAGCTTAATGTTTGCAGGTGCAAAAATTAAACTGTACTCAATGCTAAAGAGAAATGGTAGTGAAGGTATTTTTATACAATCAATGGATGATATAATGGATTATGATAAGTTAAAATTTGAGCACCAAGAACATAAGATTTTATTATTGGTGGATTTGAGATGCCTGAATCAGAGTAAGAATATGGCAAAGGTACTTAATAAGTAATACAAAATAAATATTGGAATTCATTTATGATAGCACTGTTTAAATCATGACGATTTCTACAGATAACTGATCTTCTACAATCCGGTGCACCATTTCGATGGATCTTTATTAGTAACACTGAAACCGAAAACCTCATTCCACCAGAAAACACAATAATGAGAATGAACATTTTACCGAATACCGAGGCTTTATTTATTCAAAGAACAGATAATAAATGCTACGAAATAAGCATGGGTATTTAAACAAAAAAATTATAATCATATGTATTCAGAACTTTTAATCTAGTAACTAAAGTTATCTTTTTTATGACTTCAGTTTACAAAATCGGAACCGAGACTGCATGGAAAACAGAAAAGTACGCTTATTGGAATATGAGTGGAGGTTTTCAGAAAAATACCAACATTAATGAAGTTACAGCTATAAGGAGACGTGATTTGGAAGGATACGAGATAAAAATTTGTTACGTTTTGACGGACAACGATAGTATTCATCATTTGAGTGATGAAGTGTATGTAAGACGACAATTTAATAGACTTAAACTAGGATATTGTGTTAATATAGTTGCTTGCCTTGCCATATACGAATTTAATTGCCGTAGATTCATTTTGAAGGAATTTACGTGCCACATAATTAGAACTTCTTTGAATTATTCTAATATAAACTTTAAAAAAACTTTAACGGACTAAATCGCTGATAAAAGTTTTCTTAATTTTATTTCCTTTTCTTATTTTTTTCTTTTGTTTTCTTAATTTTATTTCTTACAAAAGCCTACGATTTTAATTTAAGGAATGATCATATTGATACGATAACTAAGGTAAATTTTCCAAGCACCAACCATCTGTTAGACTTTCTGAATGCTGAACGAAAATATGTTTTTGTTAATACTTGGGGCTATCGAATTAACGGCACTTGGAATGGACTAACTGGATTTTTGGTAAACGGCGATGTTGAAATTGGAGGTATGAAAATTAAAATAGAAAAAAAAAAGGTTTTAGATTCCCCTTAAAATAATATTGGCAATAAACACAGATTCTTCAACTAAATAATACATGGAATGAAAGTATAAGAGAGAATAGCAATTAAAAAAACTTAGTAATAATAATACCATGACATCTATTGCGTAGTAAACATTACAAACCAAACTGTGAAATTAAAAAAAAACTATGAATAGTATTTTGATTTCAGGGTCACCGATGTTTTTCACTGCAGAACGTACAGCAGTCGTAGATTTCATTTCGAGTCCTACACCAACTCGCTCGAAATTTGTATTTCAACAACCAAAGTTGTCGTATGAAAATAATTTGTTTTTACTTTCATTTCGTACAGCCGTCTGGTATAGCACTCTAGCGTTAATCTCCTTAATATTCACAATGTTGCTGGCCGTTACAGCTTGGGAATGGAAGAAGATGTCCCAAATCAAAACGGTAAATTACATATTACTTTATTTTTGGGTTTTACCAAAACAAAATTTTAATGAAATCTTTTCTTCAGAGGAATTTAGATGCTGGCGTACTTAGGCCGAGCGTTACAGATGTTACCATGCTAGTTTTTGGTGCTACTTGCCAACAAGGAAGTACCGTTGAATTAAAAGGTAATCATAAAACAAAAGAAAAACACTGATAACGCACACTAATCAATTTTTTATATCTAGTCCACTTACATAATTTTGGAAAAGAAATGCAACCCAACCTTTTTCTCTTTACTTTTTATAGGTTCGCTCGGTCGTGTTGTAATGTTAATTCTTTTCCTGACCCTTATGTTCCTGTACACTTCATATTCAGCAAATATCGTTGCATTACTTCAGTCCAGTTCATCCCAAATTAAAACACTGGAAGACCTTCTGCATTCCCGATTGAAATTCGGTGTACACGACACAGTTTTCAATAGATATTACTTTTCAGTAAGTAGTTTTTATTTATTGTAATTTTTGTTCTTTTAATGACCATTGAAATGTTCGATTAAATACATTTAAAAAAATAATCAATTGGTACTCCCTAATTAGAATATGAATACTATTCTTGTAGACTGCAGATGAACCTGTTAGGAAAGCAATATATGAAAAGAAAATTGCACCCCCAGGTGTTGCACCTCAGTTTATGTCTATGGAAGAAGGTGTTAAGAAGATGCGTAAGGTAAAATAAATCTGCTTCCTATGTAGCTATTAGTAATAAGTTAGTTATTAAAATGTTAGAAATATGCCATGGACTTAAACGGCGATTTGAAAGAAATGGAAAACCCGTCCATTTCAAAGATTTGTTCCCAATGTATAGTGTATTTTCCGAAACAGTAATAAATTCATAAATGTGCCTTCATCGCTAACTGAGTTGAGTCTGGAAAACACTAAATAGCCAAAATAAAACACAGTACATCAGGTTCGTACTCAGATTTCCAGCAAAAACCCAAAATATCAACTGCAGTCACTTCGGTCTTTAGTATAGCTCAAAATAGACCCTACCACTAGTACCAATAGTGTACTAAATCTATTCTATGTGCCACTGAAAGACGTTCTAATTTTTATACGAAAGATGTGTTTAAACAGGATATACCATTACAGAGCAATAGGTCACATCCTTACGGATCCATCAGATCCAATAACCTTTGCATTAGACGCCTTCAGCTCTAACACTAGGAGCAGGCTTAGGGACCTCGGTAACCGTACTCGTCGAACTCGACAAAGAGTTCGCCGTGCAACCTAACCCATGAATCAGCTCGCTGAGTTTCTCGCCGGATCTTCTCAGCGGGTCGCGATTCCGATCCGGTAGTAGATTCATTCGCGAAGCAGCTACTCTTGAGCTGTTAGGTCTCCTTCGGAGGCGCTCGGGTAGCTGTTAGCAAATCCCACCCCTCCTGGCTGAGCCTTTGCTCGCCCACCTGTCCTGGTGAAACTGGAAAGGCCTCCGGGCCACCAGTAATCTTTCAAGGTATTCTCAAAACTAAAGCAACCTGCACCGAAAAATTACATTTGCCTACAGTTTATAATAACAACGTCCGACAAATATTTGACAACGATTACATAAAAGCTAATTCTCATTTCGATTCCCTTAAATCCTGTATATCTAGTAAATTTTGAAAGATTTATTAATAATTAAAAAACATCTGTCATTATAGTATCGGAAAACACACAAGTTGCAAAGTTAAAGATGCCGTAGTTATTAGGAGGATGTGGAAGACAAATAGTACATAGATGAAGAGTAGGATAGATGTTCAACTAAGACTTTAAGCCAATAGTTTCAACATTGCTTCAACAGTACAGGTCAAGTTATTCTGCCGCTTCATTAAACTTATACATAACAACTAGCGACCCGAACTCGCTTCGCTTCGGAAACTGTAATTTATTATTGATTTCTCCAGTATTTAATGGATGTTATTACCATTGACATATAAACCTTCCTCTTCAATCACTTTATCTATTAAAAAAAACCGCATCAAAATCCGTTGCGTAGTTTTAAAGATTTAAGCATACATAGGGACAGATATAGGGACAGAGAAAGCGACTTTGTTTATACTATGTAGTGATGGATGAGGCGTGAGCTCGTTCTGCCACCAAAATTAAAGGACGAATAAGTTAAAGAATATTCATGTAAATAATAGGAACGCGCACTTCTGTAGTTCGTACCTATTCTACATTTACATATATTTTATACTGTACAGAGGAAATTAACACGTTCGCTGCGGCAAGTAAAATCTTAAACCTTTGTCTGGTGCGGCGGCGGGCCAAATTGTGCCCTCAATGATTTTTCCGCCAGTGCGTGGTAGGTCCTTTTCGACACGTCAGCACAAGGTTAGATTAAATTGCTATAACTTTGCGAAACATAATGTAGGTGAACAGTTTTTGGACTGTTGGAAAAACCTTGAACCCAACTTCTTTAGATTTGATTCGCCCCGGGATCTGCCGAACAGAAAATGAGAAATAAACCAGGGAAAGTGGCGGGTCGATATCAACCAGAACCGCACTAGAAAGTATTTTTAGTAGTGATGGGAAAGACAAAAATAAGGGGATATCGAAAATAAAACAGAATTAAAGTAAATAAATAAAAATTGTTTATTTAATTATTTATTAATGGCTGTCTTTAAAACATTTCGCACAAAGATTTTGCTTGCACATTCTGCAGTATGTTTTATTTTTTTTTACTTTCCTTTTCACCTCGGAACTCTTCATGGTTTCCCGCAGTTTTTCATTTTCTTGAAGGAAAATATCTCCTGACTGCTGTCACTATCACTATCTGCACCGAAAATTAATTTATTTTCCAAAATATTTATCTTTCTTTTGTTGCCTGACATCGTGCCTTTAATTTTAAGGAATAAAAAAAACGTGACGTACGTCAGTTCCGATAGCTTGCCCAACACTAACTGGCGAGGCGGGCGCTCTGTGCGGTATCGGGCCGCCAACAGCCTGTTGGGACGGCGGGCCACAATAGGCCTCCTCCCGCACCGAGTTGATATTTTTTACCGTCAGTGCGTGATAGGCCGATAAAGGCCTGCCGTGATGTTTTTATAGGGAACACCTATACTTTTGACCACAATCTCAAATATATATTTGTCTTTGTCGTACCTTTACAAACACCTGAGATAATCGTTCCGCACCAGCGAGAGGGACATAGTTTTCTTCGTCCGCACCAGGTGAAATTCCGCGGCAGGCTGATTTGGGCCTGTTCCGCAGTGAACGTGTTAAAGGGGTAAAATATTTATTTTAAAGGGTCTGTTCGCATTCCATATGGAAACAGGAGTTGGATATAAATTCGTTGGAAAATATTTCAAAGAAAGCGAAAAATGTGGTTTGAAGGAAATACAATACTTACAAGTCATAGATCCGTGGTTAGCTGTCCGCAAGAACACACCGTACAAGGAAATGTTCAAAATTGGGTAATTTGTCGAATTTAAATTTACTGTCTACTACCTGTCTATAATGGAACTAAACGGATATTTTTTGAATTTAAATGAGCTTTAATGATCCAGGATATTTTTTTAGAATGAAACGCATCCAAGAGCACGGTCTGCAGAACCGCGAAAACAGATTACTTTACGAAAAACGACCTAAGTGCTCGGGCAGAGAATCCAATTTTGTTTCCGTGAGCATGGTGGATTGTTACCCAGCGTTACTTGTTCTTTCATATGGAATTATCATAGCCATAGCGCTTGTTATAATGGAAAACTTATGGCAATATCGACATCTTATCAAAGGAAAGTTAGAATTTTCCTCTTCTGTGAATACTATTGAGAATTTAAATCAATTTGAAAAACACCCATCGCATAATTGGAAGAAATTTTATATAATAAACACTGCAAAAATAAAAAAAATAAACCCGAGCACTAATTAAATTCAACAACCTCGATTTTAACCACTCCTATGATTATTACAAAGCAAATTGCACAACACAAGCCATAATCACTTTGAATTAGTAATTGTACTAGGAATAAAAGTAGATACATCGTCAGTCATATAGCCAATGATAATCACTGCTTTTTCTGGAGTCATCATGAACATTTTGGCTATAGTTCTAAACATTTTTCTATTCGATTTCATTATTCCGAATCTACCAAACATGCTGATATTAATCTAATCAAAGATGTTATTGAATCTTACGATAGGCCCACATCGGTTTATGCAAAACTTTGCTGGGAAACTTGTAAGTAAATTTATGCTTTTTTTAATACTTAGTTGGGTGGACGAGCTCACAGCCCACCTGGTGTTAAGTGGTTACTGGAGCCCATAGACATCCACAACGTAAATGCGCCACCCACCTTGAGATACAAGTTCTAAAGTCTCAAGTATAGTAACGACGGCTGCCCCACCCTTCAAACCGAAACGCATTACTGCTTCACGGCAGAAATAGGCAGGGTGGTGGTACCCACCCGCGCGGACTCACAAGAGGTCCTACCACCAGTAATTACGCAAATTATAATTTTGCGGGTTTCATTTTTATTACACGATGTTATTCCTTCACCGTGGAAGTCAATCGTGAACATTTGTTGAGTACGTATTTCATTAGAAAAATTGGTACCCGCCTGCGGGATTCGAACACCGGTGCATCGCTTCAACATGAATACACCGGACGTCTTATCCGTTAGGCCACGACGACTAAAACGTAAAATCTACAACGTAAAATGCACCACCCACCTTGAGATATAAGTCCTAAGGTCTCAGTACAGTTAAAAGGGCTGCGCCACCCTTTACACCGAAATGCATTACTGCTTCAGGGCAGAAATAGGCAGGGTAGTGGTACCTACCCGTGAAGATGCTAAATTAAATACAATTTTACAATTAAAATCTTACCTACTGTAAAATGTTTTTTCAGCATGGCTAATATTAATGGCAAATGAAATTTTTAAAATTAAAAATCCCGTATCTATAACGTTTGGAAAAATCGGTAACGTTGAAGAAGTCACACCCAGCAACCACATATTGTTTCTCGTTGATACTACCTGTAATAACAGTCACATTGTCCTACAAGAGGTATTTATTATTCCATGATGTACATATTTTATAATAATTCATTTTACGAGGAAAACGACTAACTACCTACTTAACTTCAACTTCCTTTATAGGCTGATGCGCATCAACAATTTAGAAGATCGTACAGATGGTTAGTACTTGAAACACAAGGAAGCGGATATAATTCTAAATTGCTTGAAATAGAACCTCTGAATATTTTAATTAACTCCGATGTTTTATTAGCCACTAAAATAGAAAATGTCACGTATGTGTTAAAAAAAGTAAGTATATCTAAATTAAATAATTGTAAACAATATTCACGAGTACTTAAGAAATCTAATAAATTTTACTAATATTGCAGTTTACAAAATTTCGACCCAGTCTGAGTGGATCACAGAAGATTATGGCAACTGGACAGCCGAGCATGGATTAATCATGTCAAATATTATAAGTTCTGATGCTTCAAGACGAAGAAACATTAGAGGCCATCCTGTTACAACTTCTATCATAGTAACTGAGAATAGAACGAAATCGGAACTTGATGATTTAAAGTGAGTTGTTAATATAAATGAGCAGGTGGTCGGAATGACCCTTCTGGTAAATCATTATGGGAGCCATAGATATCATGACCACTCTATCAAGAGTAAAGCAATTGAGAAGAAGAACCACTAACAGTATCAATATTACGAATACTACTAGTAATCTTTCATCCAGACACATTTATTTTTTAGGAATTTATTGTCTGACAGTCTCGCAAAAATTTGTTTTCGTCACACCAAAAATCTTTGTCAATTTATGAACGCGTCGCATAAAATAGTTTTTGCTTCTATGTGGGGTTATAAAACAAACGGAACTTGGAATGGCATGATGGGTGATCTAGCTAAAGGAACAGTCGATTTTGGAGGTATCTATCTAAATTTAAATTGAAGTCAAACGCTTAAATTTAGAATTATTTGTAAAACGGTTTTATTAGCTTGGCAATTGTTTTTTTTCTGTATGTGACGAAATCTCGCAAATTTATATTCAAGGACTTCAAGAAGTCTAATTAAATTAAAAATTTACACACGCACGAAGAACTCATGACATCACAGCATAAAAAGAGATGAAATAAATTGATGGTTTTGTTAAGCGTGTTTTCTTCTTATTCTTTTCTTTTTCTCCACCTTGTCCCACTATGTGGGTCGGCACAGCTAATTTTTCTCTTCCATTCTTATATCAGCCTTCATATCAACACTCACTTCTCTCTCTCTCATATCGTCATTCACACACTACATCCAAGTCTTTTTCGGTCGACCTCTTGCCCTTCTACCTTGCACTACCATTTCCATACATCTCCTAGTCACATGCATCTTATCTCTACGCATCACATGTCCATACCACGCTAACCGTCCGCTCTTAAATTATAAGCGTGTTTTCGTTTATAAGCAACTGATTATGTCAAAAATCATTTTGGTAATAAGAGTAGCTAGCAGTCCAAATTTTTTTAAGTAAGCCTAAAGCTAGTATAATGTCCTTCATTTAAGAGTATTATTATTAAACGTACTAATAAAAGTTAATCGATGCAATTTGAATATTGAAGGATCGCTATTTCGTTCCTTATTATCTGATTTAATTATTAAAATGTTCACAGGCACAATAGCATTCCTCACTAGTCAGCGATTGCAAGTCGTGGATTATTTATCGTCCCCTGTACCAATAAACGCGAAATTCGTCTTCAGGGAACCTCCGCTATCTTACCAGAACAATTTGTTTCTCTTGCCTTACAAAGCAAATGTGTGGTACTCCACAGCTGCATTTGTTGTTTTACTAGTAATCATTCTCTATATTAACGCCAAATGGGAAATTAAAAAGGCCGAGTATGAGCAAGCTGTGAGTACCTAGTTCCTTTTACTTAATACAGATAAATTGTCAGCTAACTAATCGCTCCTAAACAAAACTTACTTATGTTAAGGGAATCAATAAAACAGCTTTACAACCCAGCGTGAGTGATGTAACAATCTTAGTGATCAGCGCTATTTCTCAACAAGGTAGCTCTAATGAATTGAAAGGTTAGTCATAACAATTATTTAAGCTTCATTATTTTTTCGACAAAATTACATTTTTATAATGTTTACAGGTACACTAGGACGAGCTGTTCTTTTTTACTATTTCTTACTTTCTTATTCCTTTATATATCGTACTCAGCAAACATAGTAGCATTATTACAATCAAACTCCAAACAAATACGCACGTTACAAGACCTACTAAATTCTAAACTAGAACTTGGCGTTGAAGACATAGTATACAACAGATATTACTTTTCTGTAATAGTTATTTTAATACATACAGTTATTCAAGTTATTTGTAATATTCAAGAGTTTAAACATCCGATGGGAAACCCTTATTTCAGACCGCCACTGAACCAATTAGAAAGGCTATTTATGAAACCAAAGTGGCGCCAAAGGGATCGAAAGCTAACTTTATGAGTATCGAGGAAGGAGTAAGAAAATTACAAAAGGTGATTAATATTTTTATTTCATTAAAATCAGACTGTTTTGTTTTTCATGTAGGCCTTTTACTTTCAAATCGACATATGTATAGCTTCATAAAAAACCATAATGAATTGAAAGAATAGCTTTAAGATTAAAATAAATACTGTTTTAGAGCCCATTTGCTTTAACATGAATATCGGAACTGGATACAAAATCATAGAACGATATTTGAAGAACATGAAAAATGTGGATTACAAGAAATCAATTACATTGAATCCAGCATACCGTGGATGTCTTGCCGAAAAAATTCGCCATTTAGGGAGATCTACAAACTAGGGTACGTTTTTTAAAAATTATTCAATCTCAAATAAAGTTTATATATTTGTACTTCATGTATTAGTTATGAAGTATTCAATACGTAATCAAAGCGTTCAAACTATTATAAGTACTAGTACTAATATTTACTAAGTAAGTAAGTACTAGTATTTGAAGTTCAAGGCTAAGATTAGATAAGTAAATATTTGATTTTCATGGAAATTGGTACGTCGTCTTACTATACTTACGTGCCTTTAGTTAATATAACAGCTTCTACTTTCCAGTTTATTTAAACTCCAAGAACATGGTATTACTGATCGCGAGAATCGTTTATTGTTTGCCAGAAAACCAGTTTGCATCGTCCGAGGTGGTAACGTAGGGTCAGTCAACATGGTTGATGTTTATCCCGTGATTTTGATGTTTTTATATGGACTGTTCCTGGCCTTCTTAATACTGCTCGTCGAAATTGTGGTTCACCGAAAACTCAGTAAAGTAATCGTCGTTTAAGTAGTGTATTTTATTGTATTAAAATACTATTTTTGGCTGCAAATACTATAACAAATAAAAAACATTATAATTATTTTTTAGTGTATTAAAATAAAAAAATCGTGTATTTTTCATTATTTTAAGAAGTAAATTTAACCAAAGTTTATCAAGAGACAGCCTTAGACCGAGCAGTGAAAATTCTCAATAATAGGTGTGGTTAATAGATTCTCAATAATGCAATACTCAAAAATCTCACTTTTCGACTATTTATTGTGCCTAGTACTAGAGGGCATGGCATATTAATCAAAGTATTCAAATCCGTCTGTTAGCAGGCAGAGAGTTTAAAATCTGCGTTAAAGCCAAAGGTGTACATTTCGAATAAATTGTTTTTAATTATTGGTTGCACTTCGAGAATACATTACGTTGTATTCATAATTAAAAAATATAATAATGCTTGAGTTGTAACAGAACTTATAAGATTATATTAGACATAGATCGAAAAATATACTAGGTAATGTTAGTATTATACTAGGTAGGTAACGTAGATCTATAGGCATACCAACGTGGCGGTGGATGTTTTATGAAACTCTTATAGGTTAATACTACTTTCCTACCTATAACTGCGACATAGCAATCACGGTTAACCAGAGGATAGAATAGCCGCTAGAATATAATTGGACTTCAACCTCATGGAGGACGGCGACGGCTCACGTTGTGGCTGCAACGAGCTTTATATACATTTTGCAAACAGGTCAACATGTGCTGTTTATTTAGATGTAGATGTGGAATGTAGCATGTAACACTAAATTTTTTGCACATTAAAAAAATAACCACCTGTACTACTTTCGTAACAATAAAGTATGGAAACCTAAAATCAACCCCATTGTTTTATTTGCCGTTATTTCAATGGTTAATAATTCGCAATAATTTAAGAGATTTAACTTACTCGCTAATTTATTGTACACATAGTCTGGTCATAAAGCTTGGAACAATAAATAAAAACATTTACATTTAAATTTAGCACCTTTAGCAATTTAGCACCATTCTCATACGAATATTCATTGAGTTTCTCATTATCGTGCCAATCTATACTAAAATAAATTCTTGTGAAACTAAGATGGGGCGGGCTAAGAATGTTTGGAGAGATATACGACAAAGGGAAGATCTTCCACCGAGCGGGTGATATTTGCTCGGTAGACCGACGGTCCAGATATTGTTGTTCGGAACTTGCATATTATATTCAAGCTTATCTTGAAAATGTCGTAAGCGAGATTCAGGCATCTGTCAATTAGGTATCTTGCGTTGTATGATGGCTACCCGCCACATCACACCCCTCCGAGACCGGAGGTCGTGTCATTTTAGTTATCGTTGTCCGTGCTGAGATTAGCTTGCAAGTGCCAGTGCTGCTCGAAGTTTGCAGTGGGTCGAAACTGAGCTTGAATGCTGCGTGATTGTCGCCAGTGCTGCTCGAAGTCTGCGGTGAGTCGAGACTGAGCTTGAATGCTGCGCGTGTATCGTGAGTAGTCCATGTGTGCAGAGCTGTCACGCCGGAGATGTGTAACCCCAAGCGTTGATGATCCGGTCGTGGGCTGCGATGAACTGTAGTGTCGTGATGAGGCAGTGAAGTTGCGTGCCGTAGGGCCAGGAAGCGCGTTGAGTCGGCTGCGATGGTCCTGTTGAGGCTTCGATGCTGGCTTGCTGTGGACGACTGTCAATGACTTGCTTTTTATCTGCGAGAATGCGGGAATTGTGGTAGCCGAAGTTCTTGATGCGCTGATGATGAAGTGTGAAGGCTGCAATTGTTCCGTCGCAGGTCACCAGTTGAAAGAGATATACGACAAAGGCAAGATCTTTCACCGAGCGGTTGATATTTGCTAGGTAGACCGACGGTCTAGATGTTGTTGTTCGGAACTTGCATATATGCAAGCTTATCTTGAAAATGTCGTAAACGAGATTCACGCATCTGTCAATTATCTTGCGTTGTATGATGGCTACCCGCCACAAATGCAATGAATTTGTTGTGATATTATTACATAAAGTCATCGATATATATGCATATAGTAAATAAGAAATCATATCCATTTTTTTAAACTCTCCATTCGTTTGGTACTTTTCAAATGTTTATGTATCTACTGAGATTTTGATAGGTATTAAAACAGAACGAAGTAAAGCAATAAAATTCTGTCTGATAGCAAAATATTTTATCTACGGAAATGAATAAACATACTACTTACTAACTTATACAAGGCGCACTGGTTATTATTATTTATCATTAATTTGAAAGTAGAGTGGTAAAATCAACACTACTTCTAGGATTGTACGCAACGGATCTTCAGTTCTCTTTGTGTTTACATTAAATCAATAGAATTCGGAGGAGTTGTTTGCGATGCTCCTGTCTAACCGTTTATATCATCTTACCACTGACCACTGGAACATTTATCTTAACTACCTAAAACCATTGTATAAATACAGTGTGCGTTTACAGAGATTTTTTGCCATGTTTTTTTGCCTACCTTTTCTAGTAACCTTGAGGGTATTCTAGATTCACCGAGCTAGTCTAGTAGGTGAGCTCACGGGGCTCAAACCGGGGTTGTTACTAACACTGGCCCTAGCAGGAGCAGTACTTCGCAGAATCTACCACCGAATCGGAAACGCGACCCACTGAGAAGATCCGACAAGAAACTCAGTGGACTGTGTCTATGGGTTAATTTACTCGTCGAGCCCTTCGTCGCAAGCGTTGGGTTCGACAAGGACGGTGACCGGTGCTTGTGGTACCTAAAAGCACCGTTAATAGGACGTGCTTAGGGCGACGGCGATATGAGATGCCATGTACGATTCCGCTTAACTATTCATTTCCCTCCAAGGTATTTTCGGAGCGCTTTCAACAAGCTCAAAAGCCAAAGTTAGAGAGCGGTCATTCTGTGCCCCGCCATTCATGACGTCCATGAGCGACAATGATGATCTCTTACCATCAGTTGAATCCTATCCTGGTCTGTCAATAAAGGCAGCAAAATAAAAAAGCGAAGGAAGGTCATAAAAAATGTCTGGAAGATTACGCAGAAATGCTTATTGTGATGTGATCATGATTAGCAATGATGAATTTTGCCATGCATATTGAACGTGTTGAATGGTTTCCATATTTTAAAATGCTTCAATGCTAACTGATATTCACTGATCACCATCATCATCAACCCACAGTCGTCCGCTGCTGGACGTAAGCCTCTACCAATCCACACCACTGAGCTCAGTCTTCGGCTCTCCTGAACGACTTCTTGCCCGCCACCTTTCGGGGTCATCGCACCACCTAGCTAGGGCTAGGCGTCCGTTACGTTTTCCGCTGCGCGGTCTCCACTCGCGGACTCGTCTGCTCGAGCGATCGTCACTTCTACGGCATATATGGCCAGCCCACTGTCACTTCAGCTTGCTGAGTCTTTGAGCTATGTCGATAACTTTAGTTCTCTGTCGAATAGCCTCATTCCTGATTTTATCCTTCAGAGAAACTCCGAGCATGGCTTTTCCATGACTCGCTGAGCGAGTATAAACGTTTCATGTATTATGTAATGTTCTACTAAGTATGCACTAATAACTTATAATAATCTACCAAGTCTTACCGATTACTTTTCAATTAACCTGCATTTCTAAAGGCTTTCTCGTTGTTACCTAACGAACGAGCTCTGTAGCCAAACAGTCTGCGCTGTCCGTTAACTGTACAAACCGGTATTGAATGAGATACACACTGATTCAAGTGCTTATCACTGTTTCGCAGCAGAGACGTAATTACTGTAATTAGTATGTTAGTGTGAAACTACGCTAGGGCTCTTTCAATATAAATGCAAATCACTTAATAGAAAATATTCACCGAAGTTTTCATTGTTTTTTTTTTCATACAGGATAGAACCCATATTAATAGTAGGTAAATACAAACACACATAATGCAATTAATCATTTTTATTGTTTGTAATAGACGTTAGGTTTGCCATTTAAGTTGTTGATTACTTTAATTCGACGTAGGTCTGACGTTTGCTATACTTCTTTTGCTTAAATTGATGTATGTGGTCATGACTCATCTGATTTTAAGTGGTTACCGCAAATGATTTTAAATGGTCATAGATATAAATTCGTGGAAGTCGTTCAAGGACACGTTTCAGGTACATACTATGTCTTTAGACAACCACGTCCGGTGAAGCTGGCATATACATCACTACATAGTATAAAACAAAGTCGCTTTCTCTGTCCCTATATCCCTATGTATGCTTAAATCTATAAAACTACGCAACGGATTTTGATGCGATTTTTTTAATAGATACAATGATTGAAGAGGAATGTTTATAAGAACATAATAACATCCATTAAATAGTGGAGAAATCAATAATAAATTACAGTTTCCGAATCGAAGCAGGCCGCTAGTATATGTATATATCCACGGAATAACCCTATTCCGTATATATATCTCTGGAGGTACCCCATAGGTAGGCAAAAAAAAAAATTAGACAAATCGTCGAGCTATTGACGAACTGGATATTAATTCATAAAAAGTATTAAATTCAAAATGTCTTGAAAAACTTCGCATAAAGACAGCCTTATATACATACCACCATTCTGGCCAAATTTAGACCCAATCAATTAGGATTTTTCCAACTATTTGAAAAACTCGTGTAGTCCCACATAAAGTATTTGTTATATAAAGAGAAATATCCTTTAAAGTTCAAAACCAAATTACTCTATCACGAAAACATAAAATAATTGCAAAAACAAATGGCCAATATTCAATTTTCTGGCTTAATTACTACTAGATGATGACCTACTAGATGGTTTTTTTTGATAACGCCATCTTGTTGTATCTTTTAGCGGTTAGTTGCCCTCAATTAAGAAAATAGTATTATTATTCGCCAATAGATGTCGGGAAGAGTTGATTTTGAAAACACGAATAAAACAACATTTTCTGACAATAAATCGTAGCTAGGTCGATTTATCGCCCCCGTAATCCCCTGTATACTAAATTTATGAAAATCGTTGGAGCCGTTTCCGAGATTCAGATTATATATATATATATATTAATATACAAGAATTGCTCGTTTAAAGGTATAAGATAAGATAGAGGACAAAACATTAAAGGTAGGAAGTTCGATATCGATAATCTTTCTGTGATTGACAAAATATTAACAATTAACGCAAATAAATAGATAGCGTATTATCAAATGCGATTAAGCTACGAAGCAAAACACTCGTGTGCATACTATTTTACTTTTCGAGCATTCTTTGAAAGTTTATCTACGAAAAATGGATTTACGCATTACTGTTTATTTTTGTGTGCATTTTTGGGAAAGCCGTCGGTAAGTGCTGAACTAAATAAGACTAGATAAGACACTTATTGTGTTTGTATTTCTACTATAATCATTATTTGTTTCTTGAAATATGTCATTGCCGTGCTGTTATCGTAGTGCTTTAACTATCTCATAAATACAATCTCGGTGCATTATGGAATTATGGCATGTGTTATTTTGATATATGTCGATGAGACTACAATTAAAACTAAAGAGAAAGAATTAATCATTTTCTTTATTTTGCAATTAAAAACACAAATGAGCCGATTTCTATAACGTTATTATGTATTTAAGGTACTATTTGACAGAATTATTTGAGGTTTTATTTCGGTTCTCGACTCGGAAGTAGGAATTGGGTGAAATACGAATAGGTGACAATAATAGGGCGTATTGTAAGTACCTACATGGGGTGTAAACGAGTACCTACCACCGTCCTGTGTATTTCAACAACGACGTACCCAGCTTTAAGGGTGGACAGTCATGCCACAATGTACCTAACTAATTGAGACTTCAAATTCTACCTGGTAACTGAGTATCACTTACCACTAGGCTATAGATAAAAAATACCTATAGGTACATTTGGATTTTGCTTTGCCAATATTTACATATTTATTATTTTCTGCATATCCCTTGAGCCAGTCATTAATCAATTCTACTTCGGGAATATGTAGTTGCCTTCCATCTAAATATTTTGTATCCTTCAACAATATAGCGATGTTGTTTCAGGTCGATTCAGATGCTATGCGTGTAGTTTTTCATCAGTGGACTCAGATCAATCGTGCCTGACAATAGGAAACAACACGAACATCGTGGAGTGTCCATTCACATATTGCACAATTACGAGGCAAGAGTTCATAGTAAGTGAAAAATAACCTTTATTCATATCATTAACTACTCATTAGGACTATACTAGTGAATGTGGCTGGACACGGCGGAAAACTCTTTCGCGCTCTGGAGGAACCATTGGAGGAAGCGATGCAAAATCTTCTACACACAACTTGGCTTTGCTTGGCAATGTCGAGTCGTGGCAAGAGAAGTTGAAATTCCGCCACTGGCTTTGAGTATGACCAGCGAGCTATCCTGTAGAATGCATGTAGCGCCATCTAGCCGTGTTTCATATTTAACGCTAACCGAGAGGCCCTGTGGTAATGGCACTGACGGCCATCGGTCTGGCATCCGAGAGAAGTAGAGTGAAAGAAAGAAAGTCGCTCCGGGTCCTAGTTAAGTTCAATGTCATCCGAATTTCGAACGCGGGCTCTTGATCAAACGAGATTTAGTTGGTTCGACGCCAATAAGACCCACCTTCTACACTAAATTAGTAGGCAGGACTCCGGTAACTTCCTCCTCGTTTGTGTATGTTTCCTGAGTTAGCAAAAAGGCTCTGTATTTTTGAAGTTTTAAAAAGTTTCTCTTTTGTTATTAGGACCCAATAGGCGTGATCGCAAGCTTTACACGGGGCTGCGAAAGTTTCCCGGATTTTTTAAATCACGAAGTTACAGATCCAACATTCAGAACTTTTTATAGAGCATGCACAAATGATTTGTGCAACATTGGTAAATTATTACAATTTGCTTATTTTTTATTTATAATATTACAAAATAAATATAAAAAAAAAACATTTAGTAATGGTATACTTGAAGCATGCTGTAAGATTGTGTTTATTACTTACTCTAAGTACATATATGAAACGACCCACTTAATTTTAAATGGATATTGAAACCTATAGACACGACAGCGTGAATACCATTACTTATTTAAAAGAGAGTGATCCGAAGGCTCAATTGTGTTGAAAGCGGTGTTGGTGGTGGCGGCTATGTTAGCCTACAAAGTTCAGAAACAGCAAAGCGACGGTAATCGATATTGAGCTCAGAGGGCAGTGCCTATAGTGTAACAAGAAGATAGCAACTATGAATAATGGACTACATAGGTACAAGAGAAACAAATAATGAACTATATAACAATCTATCTATTCCACACGTACTGCTATTACTTCACGTCCTACACATCCAGTTCTCAGAATATTATGTCATCAAATTAGAACTAAAATGAACTATACATGTTTTAGGTGATGGAATTCAGTCTATAGTCGGCGGTAATTTGTCTCCGTATCCTGCATACACCGGCATTAATCTATTAGTACCTGGGACAGGAAGCGGAGTAAATATCAAAATGAATAGAGTGTTGTTCTTTTCTGTGATAATGATCCTAATCGGGTTACATGTTTAAATAAATAATGTTCATTTTATTTTCTTCAAATCAGAATATGTTTTTGTAATATCTCAATAAAATACAGAAATAACATTAGCTCTTGTCATTAATTACTCCCACAATATTACGTCCTAGAATATCTGCACCTCGTAGGTACTCAAGCTAACGTTGGTTGGTGTTGGTTGACTATATCCCCACAGACTATTCAGAGATATGACGTTACCTAGGAGAAACGTTTTTGTCAGTGTCAGTCCAAATTGTCATTAAGTGAAAAATAGCTGTAGCTACCAAAATGTCTGTTAAAAAACTTGATACCTAGGTTAAGAATTTTAGATAAAATATGTAATCAATAACATAAAGTAACATAAAAACTCTTACTAAATTAACAATGACTACGTCTCCTACCAGAACAAAACAGAAATTGTCTTTGCGGAAACGGTTATTCGTAAAAAAGTCTCCTCGAGTCGGTTGCTATGTTGATACAGAATCAAACGATGAATTTTCTCAGTCCACGTCTCGGCCCATATCGCCCGCGGATCCTTTTTTAGCTCAAAGTGCGCAGCATATCGAAACCAGTGTAGAAGCGATAGATAATCAACGAAATGCTAGTGCTGAACCACTTTCCCAGAATAGTAGTCACGGTATCAGTCACAACCAAAGAGAAGAGGAGATCAACCCTAAATGCTGCCGTACCTTCTTTAGAAGATCTCGACCCAAGAGCTTAGTAGATGGAGGTCATTCCAAAGATGATCAGTGTCCAGATACATCCAGAGGTTGCAGTCCAGTATCGAATTCTATTAATAGTTTAAGTGACCAAACTATTTCTCAAACGAAATCAGACGAAATACCCAAAGCAACTATCAAATTTCCTAAAAGTGATGATTCAAAAAGAGCTTTGAACATTCTGGTTCATTTGAGGGCATCAAAACAAAAAATAAACTCTTTGTCAAACGTTTATCAGCTGATCATCTGATTTCTACTGAAAGCAAACCACTATTTCGTTCTTCATCTCCCGAGAGTGATAGGAGTAGTTCTCTAGATCGTAAAAGGAGGTAATTATTAGGTTATTATATTGTAGTATTTTTATTAAATAATTTATAATCATTAAAAAAAAATGATCTATTAAAGATTAACAAAGATTGGTTTTTCTTAGTGTATGAATAAAAATTATAATATACCCACTTCATTTTATAGAAGTAAATCAACAATAACCCGGTCTGCTTCTCGTGCGGGTAGCACTGATAGCTTAGCACGTAACTCTTTGCTTGCTGCACAGGTGCTACGCCTCATACCCACACAAGAAGCTCGTGAAAGGTAGGATATAAACATCCATATACAATCATATGCTTAATACAAACTACTTACACTATTATTATTATATAGTATATTATATATTATTATCTATAGTATTTTATAAATTATTACCAAAACTACTGAAATAAATGGTATATTAAAAATAATTACTCAAGTCTCACTGTAGATAAAAGTAGAGTATTAAAAAAGTAAGATAACTAGTCGAGAATGCTTAGCCATGTTATTTCGCAGAATACAATAATAAGGAGAGTAAGCTATTACCCATACACACAATCAACTGACTTTCTCGCTGCATTTTTTCAGTTGGTCGCAATTCTGATCTGGTGGTGGAGGTTCACAGCTGCCACTGGTGATATTTTTGTTAGGCTACCTTACCACCACCAGAGTACCTTTGACACTTGATCCATCTGTCCTGAAGATGGAAAGGAAATCTAATACAAAACAAGTAGCCAAGCTCACTTACCAATACTCTTTATACAATAAATTATCAAACATATTAGAATTATGTAAAATAATCTTAAATTTACTTTATAAAGAAAGTTTAAATAAAGGTATTAAAAAATAAGCATTAGCTCCTTTCATAAGCAACCAATTAATAAATAATTGTTATAGATGAATTGTAATGGTGATTGTTAATTGGGGTATAATAGTGGTAGTCTTGTGAGTCTGCATGGCTAGATACCACTACCCAGCCTATTTTTACCGTGAAGCATTCATGGGTTTTGGTTTGAAGGATGGTGCAACTATTGTAATTGTAAGAACTCATGTCTTAAAGTGGATGACAGCATCAACATCGCAGATGTCTATGAGCTCTGGTAACCACTTAACACCAGGTTGGCTATGAACTCGTTCACCCAATAATAATAAAAAGTCAATTAGAAATACTATATATTTCTATTATATTATACATTGACACTGTATACATAATATTATCAGATGAAATTTATAGGCATCTGATATTTTTATATTATGCTATTTTTCAGAGAATGTTTTATAACATATAATCATTAAAAAATATATTTAAGTAATGAGTCATAAATAAATCAAACTAATTATTTACTTTGCCTTTACCTTATCAGCCAAGTACAATATGGGGACTGAGTCACTGTTACCTTGAAGTTAATTACAATAACGTACTACGAAAATGAGATCCTAAATTAAAATTTGTAGTACATTCTACAGAACATGTTTTAAAAGTTTTATATCATACTCTGTTTTTTTTTTATCGTGTGTTTAGTGTCGTATTCTATTTTAATGCAGAAAAATCTATTGGTACTTAAATTACAAAAATGGAAAGATCAAATGAAAATGTTTATTTCAGAAATTACCTTTATGGTAGACTTGCCTCACATTCACTCCTCGGCGCAGCTGAACTGGAACATGTTTTTCCTGATAGAGAAGTCAAGATATTTGTCGGCTCATGGAACATGAATGGGCAAGCACCGCCAAGGTAACATATGATTGTATTAAAATACTAATATGATTGGTACCCAGTCATGCAACTTATAAATAGTAAATCTTTAAATTATTACAATGAAATCAGATGTTAGCAACATCTCCCAGGCTGAGCCTATATGCTCGGTGTTAAAGGTTAAAGGTTGGCAGCAAAAAATTAAATGAAGTAAAATTTAAATCGAATTAACACTACATTACTTGAAGCTTTAAACAGTGAAAACTTCAATTTAATATCTAAAACATATTCTTATTAAATTTATTATTTGACACAATTACTTCATGAACCATTTGATATTAAGTGAATGTCACCACATACTGGCCATCAACTGTGAAGCATAACAGCCTAAAAATCTACCACTATTAATTATAAAATATGCTTATGATCAAATTATATGTAAAAATTAATTATTTATCTATGCACCCGTTTGTATATTTGAAGCCCAGCCTGATAGAAAAATTCAAATAGAATCTTATAGTGTAGTTATTATATTTGTTATTTGACATTTTCCATTTTAAATGAAACGAAAGTTTTTATTTTTACTTTTAGAGAGTTGGCTGATTTTATATTTCCCGACCAAATTAAACATGTGCCAGACGTGTTTGCTATAGGAACTCAAGAGTCATACTCAGAACGTACTGAATGGGAGATAACCATACAGGAGCTTTTGGGACCATCTCATTTGTTACTACATTCATATTATCTAGGTGAGAAACTATACTATTGAAGGACTTGTTTTGATTAGACAGTTTATTGAAAACACAAATACCCCATTAATTGCTTGAAACAGAACAAGGTCTTGGAATTTCGAAATGTGGATCTAATTCAGTTTACAGAACACGCTTTCCACAAAATAAATGGGTTCTATTTAAATATTTAGTGTAACAAGCAATATCTTAGATACACCAAAAAATGCCTTGGGCCGCTACCATTATGATGACCAACAGGTATTTTTGTTCTCCTTTGAATGCACTGTGTACAGGACTATTATAAAGATAATACCAGTTGTGTATAAATATCTGTTATATGACTTAACAATCTAATATTATACTGAGTTGTAAGTGTCCTTTAAGAACCAAAAATACTAAATATGATGATTATAAAAATTAACATTGTGTATTGCGATGCGATTTCCATGATTTTATGGAATCAATACTCAGTCAGTATTTTACCAATAGATACATAAACAATAGATTTATCTTATTAAAAAAAAAAGAATATGTAATGGCTTGTTCGTTCGCCTGACTTCAATCCAGTCGCATACCATTGATACAATTAAGTTGAAACTTGGCTGTAATTTCCTCACTCAGTTCCATAAACGCTCGATAGATGGCGCACGTCTAAGTTCTATCGTTATTAATTTGTTATGACAGGAAGTCGCGGCATACCTTAATTATTAGTCTCGTATTATATTTCAGGTACAATACATCTTGTGATATTCATCCGGAGAGACTTAATCTGGTTCTGCTCTCTGCCCGAAGACGCGAGTTTGTCGGTCCGTCCCGGGACAGCGTTTCGTACGAAGGGCGCCGTAGCGATCTCCTTCGCTCTATTCGGATCGACCTTTCTGTTCGTGACCGCCCATTTGACGGCGCACCAAGAGAAGGTCAAAGAAAGGGTTTCGGATATAAAGAGAATCATCAGAGCTATTGATTTACCGAAGAACTTACCGTGTCGTCACAAGAGTAAAGGTAATAAAAAATTTTAAGTTGTGTATCATGTGCGATTAAATAATTATGTGTGTGCGTGTGTGTATGTGTTTCTTTTCAATGGAGATTAAATATATAATATGTAGGACCGGAACGGTATGACTGAATGACAGATATGGAGCATGACTGAGTGAGAGAGATAGGAGATGTCGTGTTAGGAAGTAAGAAAGACGGCGAATGAATGTTGAACATATAGTTTTATTTTTTAAGTGAGAGGAGGAATGAGGGTAGTTGTCGAATGCAACGGCAGACAGACGCAGCATAGATAATAAATACACTTAATATTTAAGAAGACGCAGTTTAACTCTGAAGACGTAAGAAGTTTATATTTTAGTTACTTATCTATTAATACGTGAAGCAAAAACTTTGTACCCCTTTTTACGAAAATTGCGCGGACGGAGGAATATGAAGTTTCCCACGCTCATAGAGAACATAGAGAAGGACTGCAGATTTTTTTTTCATTGTGTATAAAAAATACAGTAAATCAATAAAAACAAACATTACACACACTACCATGTATGTGACACACACACACACGCATGCATAATACGTATCTTTTTACTGTCAAAATTTTCTTATTGTTTATAGTCTGTGGTCAAATTTAGAATAGATTAAATACGGTTTGTCTTTATTAATATTTCTCTAAAGTGTAGTCTTGGCTAAATCTGTGATTATAGAAGTATAATGGTCTTTGACAATAGAACCATAATAGTGTATAAACTTATAATTTCAATTAATTGTAGTCGAATTTCGACTACCGGGGACCACTAGTATTAAGAAAGACGGAATAAGAATCAAGTTTGTGTGAGGCCATCAACTGTTTTATTGGCCCAAATCGAATAGAAGACCCCACATATATGTATGTATGTATATATTATAACTTTTGCAGATGTCACGAATAATTTCGACTACGTGTTTTGGTGTGGGGATCTTAATTTTAGACTGGGCGAGCCGAGAGCAGCGGTGCTAAGATGGATCGAACAAACTCAGGTATATCTCGGTTTTGAACTGTGCCATGCCATTTTATATCTACGCGGCACTAAAATATTGTCGAGAATCCAATAGCCATATACGATGCCGTACGGTTGCCAACTGCATTTTTTTACAAAGGACAAATAGTACCAATTATAAAAGAAACTTAGCGCTGTTATTACAGCTTTGTTCAAACCCAAGTCTGTGGGGGCATTACTACCCTAGATACTGAACCAGGATCTGATCAACACGATGACCGCTTGCCATTATCAAAAAGATTATCATTTTTTATCGCAAATAACAATGTGGTTCAAAAATCTCTTCGTTTCTATGTTTGTTAAGCAACGCAAGGCACACCTTAATGCATTCGTCGTGCTGGCGATTTTTATACATAATTTATATATATACATATAAATATTATATATATTCATTCAAAATGCAAGAGTTTTAAATGCATTTCACTACTTTCTGTGTCTCTACCACAGACTAGCAGCTTATAATCGTTCTATCGGTAATTAATCAAAACGTTTTCAGTTTCCTTTGCCTCCGTACTTACCTCATGGGCTTTTGCACGCCGACCAGCTAACTGCCGTATTAGAGGACGGCGCTGCATTCAGAGACTTTAGAGAGGCCCCGATAACATTTCCTCCTACTTACAAGGTAACAGCCGAAACTAGTATTAACGTTTAGGTGCAGATCGCCCGTTTTTTCTTTCTTTTTTCTTTGTATTATCTATGGTTTTCGCCAGTCGTACTCATAATTGAAACTACATGGTTTGATTTTAAACTTTTTTTTAGTATCCTAAACTTCGAAAATAGTAGAAAAACAAAACGGTTTTAATTAATATTTTTAACTAGCTTTTGCCCGCGACTCCGTCCGCTTGGGATAGTTACTTTGGCATAACGCTAAATTTTACCCCCCACTTCATTTACGTAGAAAGTGAAAATATTTTGAAACCTTCTATATTGGGGCTCCAATTGTATGGGTATCATGATGTTATAGAGTCTATAGCCATCCTCAATAAATGGGATATCTAACACTGAAAGATTTTTTTAAATCGGACCAGTAGTTCCTGAGGTTAGCGCGTTCAAACAAACCAACTCTTCAGCTTTATAATATTAGTATAGATGTCTATGTCAAGTTAGCATGCCGCTGCTTACCTGACTACTTACTGAATATAGCCGTCCCAAAGTAAATGTCGCCTCCCAACTAGAGACATGAGAATGAAGTCTTAATTACATATAATTATAATATGACTCTCCACCCTCTATATAGGAACGCATGATTGCTTCGCGAATAGATGAGCAGGGATGTGATTTCAATGCAGTAAATTAAAAATAAGTTTTCATAGCATCACTACCTGCCCCGTAGAATTTATAACGCACTATATTATATAAAAATAGTACACATTATAAATATAAAGGTTTTCAACCACGACTTCTCTTCAACGGGCCCCGCGACATTTTATTAAAGCTTTCATATCAGACTAGTAATCACGTATAATAAAAAGTTTGCTGAGAAATTTGTACTACATAATTATATCAAAACGTTTTTTGAGTAACTTCGAATAATAAACACGTCATCAAATTAACATCGAAAATTGAGCTATTCAATTTCATTACGAAAGGAACCATATTTGTAGGACATGTGTGCACACAAAAAATAAGCTATATAATTATATAAGCGTTAATGCTGGTAATATAAAGTGCTAAACCGTCAAGTTTTCAACATAGGCAATACTGATTTTGTAGTACGATCCCGGAAGTCAACAGTTCGACACGTCGAGCAAACAGAGGGCGCCAGCGTACACGGACCGGATACTGTATAAATCGAGAACCATGGCCAATAACTCTACCTCGGCCTTTTCAGGTGACTTCTTACTACAACATTCTAGCAACGACTTAATCATCTACAGTACCCGGCGCTAAAGATTTCACATCGACCTCCAGTATTGGTAGTGTGCGACAGAGATAACGCTCTACAAAACCGAATAAAGCCGATTGTCTCTTTCCAAAGGTCGAGCAATATTTATCGCCAGGTACTGTAGAACAATGTAGTCATTAGGTTTCAAAACTACACCATCCCACTTACGTGTTAGATCACGCACGCTTTATTTCCTAATTTATAAGCCGCGCCAATAAAGAAACGAATCGAAAATGGCGTCTATGTACCTGCACTGACAGACGGTAGGGTCAACAAATAAAAAGAAAGATAGAAAGAAAAAGTTGTTTATTGTAAAAAAATAAAAAAAAACAAATGAGAAGGTACTTTACTTTATGGCCTGGCAGAGGGGGAGGTGTCTCATCTAGGATGCAACTTGCGTAGACACTTTTGCTTCCAGTCATCTAAGTCGCAGAACTCGAAAGTGAAAGAACTCGAACTCAACAACAAAGTCAGAACTGATATTTTTTTTGCATGCAGTACGCGCCGTGTGCGACTAAAGACAGCAATAGTTTAGAGTGAGAGCGCATGATCACCGCCGCCATTTTAGATTCGTTTCTTTATTGGTGCGGCTTATACCAGAACGGTATGGATGTTCTTTTTGAAGGTCTTCGTCGCATCAGCGCGGTCCCGGTGTCGTCGGGCGTGAAGTGTCTCGCGTACAACTCTGTGCAGTCGGTGTGCACGAGCGACCACAAACCGGTCTGGGCGTTGTTCTCCACGACGCTGCGTCCCGGCACCGATGTGTAAGCTATAAGCTTATTCATCTAATCTATATATTAATACGTAGGGTAGCTACCGCCGTCATCATTTGTCGTCGTCGTGGCCTAAAGGATAAGACGTCCGGTGCATTCGTATCTAGCCATGCAACGGTGTTCGAATCTCGCAGGCGGGTACTAATTTTTATAATGAAATACGTACTTAACAAATGTTCACGATTAACTTCCACAATGAAGGAATAACATCGTGTAATAAAAATCAAACCCGCAAAATTATAATTTGCGTAATTACTAGTGGTAGGACCTTTTGTGAGTTCGCACAGAAAGGTACCAAGACGCAGCCTATTTCTGCCGTGAAGCAGTAATGCGTTTCGGGTTGAAGGGGCAGCCATTGTAACTATACTGAACCTTGAACTCATATCTCAAGGTAGATGGCGGCATTTACGTTGTAGACGTCTATGGGCCTCGGCAACCACTTAACATTAGGTGGGCCGTGATCTCGTCCACCAACCTATACAAAAATAAAAAATAAGAAAAAAATTACCATTATTCAAGCTATGATTGTCTACCGATAAAAATGTAGTACCAAAGATAGCATTTTTTCCCCACAGAGTGCCATTAGCTGCTGGCTTATTCAATCGTGAGGTTTACCTGGAAGGTATAAAACGTCGGCGGGCACTCCTCGACCACGCCCCCGGTACGTCAGCCGTTTGCAACGTACAATAATAAACATTTGAAATTATAGTGATGGGAATAGTATCCTATCGATCATTGGATTAGTCACAAAATTCGATGTTCAAAAAAAAAAACGTTTTTTTGTTAACTGTTATAGATGTCCACGTCATAGATATATGCCGTGAAGGAACTCTAAACATTAAGTACAAATAGTTTAAAGTTCTAGCTTAACTTTCATTGGCCCGAATCGAATTCAATCTATCGTTTTAGTCAATGAAAACACTAAGCGTGATGGGATGAAACAACATGTTGAAAAGATTTTTAACAACAATGGCAACATTATATCGTTTTAAATTATTTCGATTTCGTGTTAATGAGCGTTACGCTTTAAGAAATTACAAATTTTCTTGTAATTTATATAAGTTGCAAAAAGTAATAATTAAACTGTATTTTTTAACAGGACAAAAATAAACCTTACCAAAGTAAATTCAAATGGATTACGAATATCATCTTCGCTAACTTAATTTATAAAGGAAAAAGACATTTAATTGTAGCACGTGTTTTTTTTGTGTGTTATTTATTAGTTTAAGTTGAAATGAGTGCAATGAATTTAATTTTTATTTATTCGTATAACTGTTAATTTAAAAAAAAACCTTCATTAGATGCAGGTTTTGAAAAATGTTCTATCGATTAAAAATCAATTGATTTTTATCGGCGAAATTCATTTTTTTTTCATTATTTATATTAAAAAAATATTAATCGATAAAAAATGAATTAAATTGCGTTCGCTTCTTGATTGCATCATTTTAGTGACGCGTAAAGGTTACACAATGAACTTTGCTAGTTCAAAAATTCAAAATTAATGAACAGACTTTGTTTATGTTTGGAAAGAGACATATCAACAAGAACATTTTGTTTTGTTTCAAATAGAATATTTAGTTTTAGTAATACACATCAAAGATGTCAAATGTACACTAGACGGTTTTATTTATTAATTTTCATCACAAAATAACGTTTATTTGTTCGAGAGTACAAATCCTTATTCCACTTTTGTGCGAAGAAAAAATAAAAAAACAAATCTAGTCATTATCCAAAAATCGAACGTCAGTATTCACAAAGATAATTATATTTTATTTACATTGTTAATATCAAATAGAGATTAAGCGATTTGTAGTTTTATTTTAAATAAGCTATTACGTGATCCGAATGTTTCTCGATCTGCTTACGTTAGTGTATTATGTACTCTATTGTTGACTGATTATTTTCACGCAGTAGTCGCTCATGCACTTTTAGATTCAGGGACATGCAGAACTGCTTAGATTGTAGAGCAAAAGAATAAATAATAACTTCTCTCGGTAAGGGTTCGTGTAATAGGGCTGCCTATACGCAAAAGCCTAAATGATACCAGTGATTTTACGTGTATAATCCAATTTGATCATATCGAAACTATAATTGACTTTGGAAACCGAAATTAGTTTCAACCCGAAAAACTTGAGAAACTACAATATTCTAAATGTAAAATATGATCAAATGTTATTCGATTCGTAAATACTAATCGAATGACTTTTGATTAAATTTTCTTTTCTTTTGATTACATGCATACAAATATGCAATTTTCTTTTGATTATATGCATACAAATATGCATTTTCTTTTGATTATATGCATACTAGAAGTAAGATTCTAATTAAACTTAATGATTTAGAAAAATCTATAATAGGCCAAGTGCAAAGATATAGTGAAAATATAATTGTCTGCTGTTTTAATTACAATATTCAAATTAACATTATGAATACGTATATATTTGTTATTTAGCTTCATATTTTTAAAAAGTAATAGCTATGAAAGGATTATACACTCAAGAATACATATTATAACAAAACTTTAAACAGTTAATGCCCCAATCAGAGCATGGGTGTTGTTTATTAGAACACTGGCGCCTCTGGCGCTGTAAACTAATAGTAAAATTCTCTTTTGCCGCGCAAGTTTTCTGATACACATGTGACCTCTCGAAAGTTTCAAACATTATAGATTGTAGGGACTAAAATATGTAATACATAAATATATCTATTATTATTATAAGATGTGTAGTTTTGTGTAGCGAAACGAGCTTTTAAAACTAAATAGTTCTCATTGTGATGTTTCTGAAACGGTACTTAATATCTGCCTTAACTATCTATATATATATATGTATATATTGGAAGTTTTGAAGTGTTCTGAACATTTCATTATAATGAGACGCTGTTATTGAAATTCGTTCTAGTCTGAATATTCATTCCTTAAATTCAATAGAACAGTAAATAATATATTTTAGTTTAAAATAATAGTAACTAGAGATTTAATCAATATCAATATATCAAATATATTTACATAGATGTGTTTAAAAATATATCGACGCTTGAAAGGCAAACGTGACTAAGCGACAATGCGTGAACTTTACAGTAGACTAATTTAAAGTTGAAATACCTGAAAAAAATTATATTTTAACGAATCTAGCTGTAGGATTGAAATGATTTTAATAGACCTAGAATTTTTTTTTTTTGCGCATAGAATATGGTTATTGCCTATCATTTATGTACAAAGCAGTTATTGTCGCTCACGTTTGCCTTTCAAGCGTCGATATGTGCATTATCGTCATGGTTCAACTGTCACAGACAAGTCCGATTTTCGGTAGAGGGCGCTCTAGTTTTTGCTAGACATTATGGACGACAATAAACACATACTATCAGGTGCTCCGCATGCTCATCCTCGATTATTTTGTTTTGTGTCCACCTAAACTGCAAAAATATTTAAAAAAAGAAAACATATTTCTAAAAGGAGTTAAATGGTTATAAACCAATAGTTACCTGCCTAAGCTAAATAAAATAATATTCATAAAAGATACAATTATATCACAATAGACTAGCTAGATTCGCACATTCTTTTCGACATACGTGTATTTTTTTAAATCATTAGGATTTTTTTGTAGTATAAATTTAGATGTGTGCATTATTTTGTTCTTAGTATTGAAATTTAGTTTAAAATTTGAATGCTATTTGAAAATGATACATTTAAAAATACTGAATACTATAATGATTTTTATCAAAACAATTTAAACACAAGAAAGTGATTATTGTTAGTAGCAATGTGAGTGATTGCTTGAATCATAGCGTCGGTGTGGTTTTGTTATTCAAAATTACTCCTATTATATAAAATTTGTAGGTTTAAGAGGGAGGTTTAAGAACGCTCTTCTTGTCTTGTATCCTATAAAAATAACGTTATTGAAGTTGCAACGACCATCCTTACCGTAGATCTAAAAACAATTTTTATTTGGCAATCGAATCTTATTGGTATACCAATTTGATGTAACGTAAGTACTCAATGTAAAGCGCCCAAAATCTACGGTCAATGACCGTACATACCATGTTCATGTACATATACAGGGTGTCCCAGACAGAATGGATAAACCTGAAACACCTCATAGTAGAGCTATTGGGGACACAAAAAAATAATAACAAAAAAAAATATTTCTTAGATAGTACCCAAATTAAAATAAAGAAAAAGTACCAAATTTTATGATTAAAATTTAAGTTCAGATTAACTGTTATAAAAAAATTACACTAGCTAGGTACTCATACGATTTCCTGCATATTCCTTAGTGTCATGGACTACACTAAGAATTTCTTACTAGAATATTAGAACATCAAAAAGTCTATGGATTTCATTTATTCGTAGCTGTTGTATATTCCAGAAACGCACAGCAGTATGGAATATATCAACTTTTTTTTAAAATACGTAATTTGGGTACTGCCTGAGATATTTTTTTGTGTACCCAATATCTCTACTATGTGGTGTTTCAGGATCATCGATTCTTTTTGGGACACCCTGTATAAAGTTTGATTGATATGCTAACCTATTTTTGTTTGTCATTGTATTGCATCAATATATTAAATTTAATTCAATCAAAACTTTAAAGGACGTTAACTACTATTAATGTATAGAAATAAATAAATAAATTAAACCATTAAGAACTGCGACAGAATTAGAAAATATACTTAGTAAATAAGATTATTGTCAATTGTCCCATCTTTAAAAGGACGATTTTAATTATTTTGCACTACGTGATTACTACTGATACTAATAGATGATTATATTATCTAAATTAAAGTAGAAGAGATGCTAAAAATGCATTCACTAGTCACAAGTATTAAACTTATTGACCTGTCTTCCATAAACGTACGTAACTTTATGTAAGATACTTCATGCAGACAGGAATATTAAATAGAAAACTATAAATATTCAAAATTAATGAAAAAAAATATGTTTCTGGCTTTACTTTGCCAAATTTTCGAACAAGGACATTCTTTTTTATCTTTATTTTTTCGTACCTATTCGCTAGTAGCCCAAGGAACTATTCCAACTACGCACTGGCTAATAGGTGAGCTCACGGGGTTCAACTTTAGAGAATTGTTAACATTGTTCTGTGAAGATGTTCAGAACCTACATATTATGTAAGGTTTAAGAAAACTATTAAAGAACATCTGTGCAATAAAGCTTACTATAAAGTCAATGATTATCTAGAAGATTGCACAAAGTGGGAATGAGTTGCTCGCTCCGGGCATTTCAATATTGCAATAATTGTTACGTTATAATACATCTTGTAAAAATGAATTTAAAAAAAATCTAAAATTAAAAAAAAGGACATGCCCGCTGAGCTTCTTGCCAGTTCTTCTCAGGAAGGAGGTTAGCTTTTGTGAATTGGCGGTTGTTCCTTTTTGACGTTCAACAAGTGTGTACTTTCATTCATGTTGAATAAAAAAATTTTTATTGATTGATTGATTGATTGGCCCCAACAAGAGCAGTAGTTCGCAGAATCTACCACTGGCACACACACACTAAGAAGAACGGGCGAGAAACAATGGACTGTGTCTATCGGATTCTTAGTCGTTGAATTATGTAAACTAGTTTTCGTCCAATTATTGATATTCGACCGTAATCACTGACACCTAAAGATTTAAATTCATTTTATATTGTATGACTTTTTCTCTTTTAATGACATATTGTAAAAATAAAATTTGAAAAAACGTATTAAAAAAACGAACTTTGCAATGGCGAAGGAAAAAAGAAATCGGTTGACACAAGAGAAAACTTTTTGTCTTTATGTATAAATATATTTGTGGGTATTCTTACATATTTAGGCGCCACATATTATGTTTAGGTTCAATGAAAGAAGATGCCCGATTTATTTGTTATAAATTGCATATACATATAAGTACTAGTAATAAATGCTTATCATGTTCTAAAGTTTTAGCTTCTAATAACTTTTTGCCAATAATTCAAGATCGGTCAATATTAGTTGATGTCGATTTTGATGAACAAATATTTAGATTTATCTACCTTAGTAAAAGACGCTAGACTATACCTACTATTTAACTACATATTATGAACTGTTTAAAAGTACAACTTTTGTATAACATTTTATAAACCAATATGTAGGATATCCGAATGTTTAATTCTATACTTTTTTTATTTAGATACGAAATGGCTATTGTCAATATGAAAAATAAAAATAACATTTTTCTTTTAAATGAGCCTCTCCCATTCTCAAAATTTTAATGCTCACGTAACTTATCTTATTTTTCGTGAATTCCTCAAGGTATGCTGTAAGTCCAAATGCCACTTTGCATATTTTAAATATTAACGGCGTTATCGTTCTGCGGTATTGTAAGGGTTGCCAGATGTCTGATTGTAAATTAATTTCGAATTTTAAACAAACGACCTCTATAAATTTCGTTCGATTACAAAAATAGTTTACAGCTTGGAAAGAATACAAAAAAGTCGCATTGCTAATATCATCTTTTTATTTGCACTTAATTACAACAATAGTAAAAAAAGTATTTTGATATTTGGCGTTGTTTTGGACAGCAAATTTAAAACTTATGAATCTAATGTAGTAATACGTGACAATACGTTAAGTGTTTATTTCGTTACAAAAATTGATATCTGCCTGCGGGATTCAAACACAGTCGGATCGCTCGACACGAGAACACCAGTCGTCTTATCCTTTAGGCCGCGACGACATAGCGACAATTGAGGCTTCATAGCCATAGACGCAGATATGGGAGAGGCATTACTGAAGTCTTCAGAATTAGCAAGAATCAGAATCAGAATGTAATTTTAAATGTTATTAATAGAAAACTATCCGTCTTAATGACATGTCTATATCTAAAAAACCTGAATAAGTACAGTATTTTCTTTTCATAGACTAAAAAAATATGTTCGATAATTTATAATAATATTTAATATTTCATATTATTATAGTACTATTGTTTGCATTGAGCGTATACTGTGAAAATTTTGCGTATTGTAATATTAATTTACAAGCATATGAATTAAATGCAATATTAACAAATCAGAATCCATAAAATGTGAAATTAATAATTCAAGATCCTATATCGACATTTTTTGATTAATATATTCCCTCATAAGTCTAATTATAATATGTTCTAAAAACATGTCCACTAGAATGTAAGAAAACGCCAGTTTCTAGGTGATGCAAGTACATATATAGTTCAAATAATTTTCCTCACATATTTGATGTGGATTTTGATTCGTTAATTATTCGACTGAAATATTTTTATTTGAATGTAGAATACTAAAATGTATATTTTTAATGAAATTCAGTATTTCCAAATAATAAATGCTAGTCCGTATATTCCAAAATATTTTGTTTCACTTGTAAGTTGTGTTAGGTGTATATTATTGAAATGTTATTATAAATATTGATCTAATATCCTTCCCCTATGTTTGTTTTATTTACCTACTATCATTATCCATGACTTTTAGACGGGATTACTGTTGTGTTCGAAACAAAATGATTTAAAAACCGAATCCGAGTGGTGTGCGTAGTTAAAACTAGTTTTACGATTTAATCTCGCCTTCATTCGTGTCATAGTATTTCAGACTTGTCCAATACTATATAGTTTTCGTGAGTATGGACGTCTAATGTTATTTCTTCTTTTTCTTTTTTTAAGTATGGCAATTGGCTTCTTGCGATGATATATTTGTCAGTATCAAGTTTATAAAATACATATATAAATATTCTGTTATATGAAAAATGATATTTTATGGAATTAAATGAGATAAAGTAGATTTATTTGAGACTAATCAATTGCGGTCAAATTGAGTGAAACGAGATGAGAAGGAATGAAATAAAGACTCAGTAAAATGGTGTTTATTTACAGAGTTCCTTCAGTAAACTTTTTTGTAAGAACCAGTGAAAACACGTCCAGTGCCTTTGTTCCATTTTCCCACATTCGTGCACTTTACAGATGCAAAATGGCTAATAAAACATTATTACACGTTTGATGCTGAAGAAATAGTAAATTATCAAAATTAAACAATTCACCCAATTTCGCTCCTCGCGTTCCCGCCAAAACGCGTTGTCATTTGAATATTGCGCTAAACATCGTATATTTTTCAATAAGAACTATTTCTAGACTTAAGTTTCATTTCTAGTAGAATGAATTGCACAATAAAAATATTAGTTCGTCGGGAATATTATATTGACAATAACAAACGCGAGTTTAAACCGTAAAAACAGTTTTAATTTTAACACCAATAATGTCAACTGTTATTTAACAAGAAGAGACATTAACCCGTTCCCTATTCAATTAAAAATAAAATGTGTTTGAATATAGACTTTCATTACAATTTATTCGTCACATTTAAAACATTATTATATTGCCATTCAACACAGGCTCGTCCCTTAACCCCATTAATATCGACTGTAGACCATCTCTCGTAAAACTTTGACGTTCTCTCTTTTCCGATGTAAAATACGTCTTCGTCGTCAACTTGGATCTTCACCGTGTAAATATCAACTCCTGAAAATATAAAACATAATATAATATTTATAGAAAAGTGTCGTTTAACAAAATTACTGAACACATATTCCGCCCGTAGCCCGCACGGGTAATTAACATGACCATTCCACCATTGGGACGTCGACCTCATGTACGAAGCTGACTGGCGAGATCCGCGGTGTGATATAAATGGGCTCTGTTAACCATTTAGCACCGGATGGGTGGCGAGCTTGTTATATGCATGTAGCATTAAAACAACTGATGAAAGCAAAAAACCAAACAAAAAAACCGACCCTATACGTACTGGTATGTAGGTAGGTACGTAAACGATTGTCATTTATGGTTTAAAAAGGGATAGACACGTTTTGGTGAGCTCATATTTCGAGACTAATTAAAACCCATGTCACACGCGTAACCCGTTTTCGTATCTTAGGTAAAGCAGGAATAAATTTTATTCGTGTTACATTGCGTCCAATTTTTGGGTTAGGAATCATTAAAATTATCACTTTTCGGGTTTTATTCCGATACACAGCTAATATTATCATCATCAACCTAGGTACGATCGTCAACTGTTCGATATCGGCCATATTGATACACATACCGGATAAAATAATTCGCTTGGTAGAGACGACTTCTTTTTAAAGGTTCGAAATGTTTTGGCAAAACAATGTTCACACCGAGAAGGAATCCTTCTTCTTGAGAATACCAATGCAAAGTTTGCGATAATTGCTCTCGCTGATTAACTCTCTTAGGACTTAAAGATCAGGGTTAATGCCCCAACTGTTTCCACGTTCCATTCCGTTTCCCCGGTTTTCACGTTCATAAAGATTATTTTTCGTTTATTTTAATGGGGCTTAAGTATATAATACAAACCGGCTTTGAACATAAATCCGTAATCCTTAGGTAAAATCTGCTTTTCTCCGTGTTGGTACAGCTGGAAGTCACTCCATTCAACAGGGAAGACAGCTTGATCTGACTTACGGCAAAAGTAGCCAATCGTGAGACTACAATAGAAGTGCAGAAAAATATTTGAAAGTGTTCTTTTTTAATTACTGTTATTAGAATTTATTAAAAAAAGTCTGCGTGAAACGTGAAGACCATCTAGATATTTCAGCCGCGAATCAGTCGTTTGTTTCAATTTAAAAGGTTAATATGGAATATAGCAGTTATACAATTGAAGCTTGGACCTCGTGTCTGGAGTAGACATTTACGTTTGCGAGGACTATACTCCTGTATCCCTGTAACACTGAGGCGCCATGAGCGTACATACAATAAGCTCTTGTTGATCAAACTTCGTATAAGCACTAACTCGATGAACAGATATTTTTAAATCGTACAACACAATATTATTGCGATTTTATGGCAACAACTGAAATGCGCCCTCGGTGCTGCTATTGTCCTTGACCGACCGCAACCATTCAGTATCATATAGGCCGGACATCCGTCTGACTTCGAAGGAAAATGGTACCGAATAAAAAACACGTATTATTATGTAGGTACTTACTGAGACAGAATAGCCGGCTGTGAAACACTTCCTATGGCCATACAGTCGCCGTTATCAAGAAATATAAAATGGTATACGTATCGATGGAACGTGCGCCAGTCGCGAAATGGTCCTGAAAATAAACTAATGTAGGTAAATTTTCATATTTTTAATGAATGTAAAAATGACTGTATCAATATAAAAATGTATATAAATACGTATGGTTTCTAAATGGGCACTATATTTAAAAACGCTTCGACTGAGGTCGGCGACGAATAACACCTGGCTATAGAAACAATTTAACATCGGTGTGCTTAGTGTGAGTTTTTTAACGTTCTCGATAGCGTAAAAGTTAGCTCATCTAAGTATGGAATGGGATCGTTTGCCTACGTTTGCCGCTAGGGGCGCTGTTCCAACTGCATACAAAATTGGGCTAACTCGTACGATATCGAGAACTTTAAAAAACTCGCACTAATCATACAGATGAGTTGTGGTGTCGTTCGTCTATAGAAAGACCTAATATTGTTTTGTACACGTACCAAAGCTATGATCTCTAACTGCGGGCATATTCAGTTCGTATTGTTTACCGTCAACTTTTACAATCCCTGTAATTAAGCCCATTTGTTCGTAATGTGTTTGATGCAACCTGTAAACAAGGCACTTTTAAATAAATACCTAGTCACTCAAAGATTATGACTCAATTTTAATTTATCTACAATTTTATTTAAGCAACAATCAAAAACCACAGTACCCACACACCCACACCCGCAGTACCACAGCATAAGTTCATTCAGAAATAGATTAGCTGATAAAATATTAGCTTGTGGATGATGAAATAGTAATATAACGAAAAAAATATGACAATACAGCATAATGACGTCATAACAAAATTTAAGACTTGTTTCGTTGGGTAATGTCTTTTTTCTTTTTATTGCTTAGATGGGTGGACGAGCTCACAGCCCACCTGGTGTTAAGTGGTTACTGGAGCCCATAGACATCCACAATGTAAATGCGCCACCCACCTTGAGATATAAGTTCTAAGGTCTCAAGTATAGTTACAACGGCTGCCTCACCCTTCAAACCGAAACGCATTACTGCTTCACGGCAGTAATAGGCAGGGTGGTACCAACCGCGCGGACTCACAAGAGGTCCTACCACCTATGAAATATCTTGGATTAAAGTTCTTCTCTTGAATTAAATCTTACCTTGAATTAAAGTTGCTGTTGGATATAGAAATAGATTCAATACAAAAAAAACAAATTTATTCCGGATCCCTATTAAGCTAATCAATTGTAATAACTGAAAAGTGTAATATGTGATCTTTATAACAAAACCTATATTGACAAAAATATATTATCTCAGTTGCTTCTGTTGAAGTTGCTATCTACCTAAAACCGTACGAATTGATTTCAAAGATTAGTTTTAAAATTACTTTTTTAGCAGTTTAAAGTAATCCTGCGACCATGATTCCCTCGCCATGTCGGTAGCCATACTGTATGGCGCCATCTGTGAGTCATAATTGAAATGAGGCCATTGTGCACTCCATGTTAGAGATAGTTCAACAGTTAGGTATTCTTCAGGATTGCTTTTTTGTCTGAAATAAAAAACAGCTTATTTACTGCTCAATTCAAACTTTATACACTTTGTGTGTTCGCGGGTTTTCAATGATCAGTAAAATAGCTTTTTCACGAAAAAGACACGGATATTCCCATTAATAATGAATACAATGGTAGACTATCCATAGTAGAGCTCTACCTAGAACTACTGCATTCACCCACAGTACGCTTCCTTCTTCTTCCTAATCCTAATCTTTTTTGGCACGTACCATCAGGATTTGGAATAAGCTCCCCTCTACGGTGTTTTCCGAGCGATATGACATGTCCTTCTTCAAACGAACCTTGTGGAGAACCTACACGACTACTTGGTAACAGAAGAAGGAACTGAAGGAGAAGAAGAAATCTTCGCATGTAAACTTAAAGGCAACGTGTTTTTCATGTTTTTTGTTTGTCTTATAATTAATAAATTATAATTAATAAAATCTTATTAATTTTATGCGTAATATATAAGTCAATGAAGTCAATAACAATAGAGTCTACTATCCAATTAATAGAAGGATAGGTTAATCTAGCTGCTGTAATTTGAACAATAATCTCTATATTATTTATTGTTCTTACTTCATTAATCCATTGTAAGTCAGTTTCCAAGTTCGCATCGGTATGAAATTGTGAACTTCTATTCCATTTACTTTATATTCGCCTCCTTCTGATTCAGTTTGTTTCAAGCAAGTATCTGGCAAATTTGGCGATAGAAGAAGCTCTTCACTGTTTAACTAAAATTTTATATGAAGTTATTACAAATGATAATCTCGCCAGTTACTCGGTTATAAGGCGTTATTTAAGCTAGTACGGGTAGGTACCACCATCTTGTTGCTTCGAACGAGTCATGCGTTTCCGTTTGAAGGGTGAGACAGCTGTTATGTACAAATGAGACTGCAACCTCAGGTCTCAAGGTCAGTGACAGTTTTCACATGGTATTGCCTATGGGATCAGCCAACCACTTTAGAGCGCGTAGGTTGTGATCTTGTTCACCAGTCAAAGTCATAAAGAAACATTAAATCATTGAGTCAAAGCCTATTTCAAAGATAGAAAGCCTATTTCAAGTCCGGCCTCGCGTGGAGTACTGCTCCCATCTCTGGGCCGGGGCTCCCAAATACCAGCTTCTTCCATTTGACTCCATACAGAAAAGGGCCGTTCAGATTGTCGATAATCCCATTCTCACGAATCGTTTGGAACCTCTGGGTCTGCGGAGGGACTTCGGTTCCCTCTGTATTTTGTACCGTATGTTCCATGGGTAGTGCTCTGAGGAATTGTTCGAGATGATACCGACATCTCGTTTTTACCATCGCACCGCCCGCCACCGGAGTAGAGTTCATCCATACTACCTGGAGCCACTGCGGTCATCCACAGTGCGTTTCCAGGGGTCTTTTTTGCCACGTACCATCCGGCTATGGAATGAGCTCGCCTCCACGGTGTTTCCCGAGCGCTATGACATGTCCTTTTTCAAACGAGGCTTGTGGGGAGTATTAAGCGGTAGGCAGCGGCTTGGCCCTGCTCCTGCCATTGCTGAAGTCCATGGGCGACGGTAACCACTCACCATCAGGTGGGCCGTGTGCTCGTCTGCCTACAAGGGCAATAAAAAAAAATCAATTTAAATTTTATCATACTTTCAAGTATAGAAATGCATCACAGATATTTTGAGGTCTTCTAGCAACTCCACAAATCAGAGCATCGCCTTCTCGCGACATTCCGTTTAAATAAACTGCGTCTATTGCCTGAAATAAATTGATACATGTTTATAATCTGAAAAAGGCGTTACATTTAACGCGCAGAGAGGTTTCCTTCAGAAATTGAAACAGTAACTGTAGCTATATTAAGCAGCCTGTAGCTATATTAAGCAGCCTGTAGCTATATTAAGCAGCGGTATTTACCTGATGTAAAAATAGACTAGAAGGGGTGGAATGGCGTATTGTGAGCCCGCACGAGTAATTACCACCAACTTGCCTTTTTCTGCTGCGAAGCAGTAATGCGTTCTGTGTGCTTAGTGCAAGTTTTTTAACGTTCTCAATAGCGTAAAAGTTAATTCAAATTTTTATGCAGTTGGAACAGCGCCTCTAGTGGCAAACGTAGGGTAACTCTCCAACTCCATACAAATTTGAATTTGAGTTAGCTTTTACGCTATTGAGAACTTTAAAAAACGCGCTGAGCACTGGTTCGAAGGGTGGGACAGTCGTTAAACTGTGCACTAGAAACTTAGACCTCACGTCTTAAGATGTCGTCTTTTCGCATTAAAAGTGTACAATTTCCAAAAGTATTCGAAACTTTGTTAAGTATGGAATCATTTGGTATCACCTGTCTTTTTCTAATAAATACTGTCAAAAGAGCGTAGATTAGTTTTAATTTTTTTTTTTAGTTTACATATGTTTTGACTACTATTAACAAAATTAATACATAGTTTTATCTTACTAAAATGTAACTGGTAAAAAAAACGCGTTGCAAAAATGATTACTATTAAAAATATCACATGTTAAACCTTTAAAACACTCTCCTGTAAAATTAGTAAGTTTTGAGATTATAGTTTTAATGCGAGAAGACGATGTGTTATCGCTTTCACGTAGTAACATAGTAAATGGCCTCCAGAAACAATTTAAAATCAGACCCGTCAACATAATTAAAAAAAAACCTACCGATCACTAGTGTAATCTATTTCAAAATTCTTATTTTACGGTGGAATCTCTAGACACACCTATGATATTTAGTTACATATGCGGGCGCAGGGTTTGAACTTGTCAATATTTAGAGTACACAGCTGAAATTATGGTGTCGCAAAATAATAGAGTTTACATACTAACGGATTACTGCCGAGACAATACTTCTGTTCCAATTTGTTATCTTCTTCATGCACACGAATGTTTCCGTCTCCACTTTTGCCAACCTCAACGGCATGTTCGCGTTTCAAATACTTCAAGAACTAAAATCATAGTTACAGTAATAAATTACGAACGCCCTTAGAGCATCGAGTACATTCTGAGTGAAACAGACTTTTATATTTATAAATAGATTATTGTTTTACTAATTTATTACAAACTAGCTGACCCGGCAGACTTCGTAGTGCCTCAATCGAAAAATAAAAGACTTCGTCCGACGGGGGACACATCAAAGAGAATTTTGTTTTCTCTTTGATGTGATGATTGTTATTTTTATTTCATTCCGAGCATTTCATATTTATCTACCTTTTAAGCTTTCTCTGGACTTCACAAATAATTCAAGACCAAAATTAGCCAAATCGGTCGAACCGTTCTCGAATTTTAGCGTGACTATCTATGGTGACTAGCGAACAGCAATTAATTTTTATAGATAATTCTTGTTTATCAAAAATTTGGTACTTTTAAAATATCAAATTTTTGCATTTGAGAAATTGTTTTTATGTAAAATTAAGTGTATAATCTATGGTGACTAGCGAACAGCAATTAATTTTTATAGATAATTCTTGTTCATCAAAAATTTGCTACTTTTAAAATATCAAATTTTTGCATTTGAGAAATTGTTTTTATGTAAAATTAAAGCATATGTTCCTTTCGCATGTGTCTTAGAAAAGATATTGATACCGAAGCGTACTACTTATATTGTACAAATATTATTCAATCTTTAATAAAGTAATAACGTAGTAGAAGTTTAAAATGAAAGTAAGAAAGTAAGAATAAATTATATAGGTAGCCTTATAGTTTATATTAACTTCATTCATACAATTTTATGATGTATGTAATGTAAATTCCATGTTGCCTTTAATATTGACAGTCTGTTCCGAAAAAAAGCGGTAAACATTTACCATTTACCTAAATTAACCAAAATGCTCCTACTAAAGAATAACAAGTATTTGTCTATTAATTAATAGAGAAATGTTTATACATAAAATTTATGAACCTACTTACAAATTTAGTACATTAGTTAACCAAACTAAACTTACTTGTCTAACGCGCAAAATTGTATACATAAATATGAATTTTGGCCAAAAAAGTTTGTTCTTCTGCTGATAAATACCAAATATTGCCGGCTTCCTTTTTTTATTCAAAAAACGAAATACTGCCACAATTAACGCAGAAATAAGCGTAGAAATAATTAAGGTTAACATTGTCACTGATTTTATAAACTGTTGCTAACAATATAGTTGTTACTAAGTATATAATTTTGTGTTATAATTATCGTTATCAATACAGAAACGAAAAATTGAAAGTCTACGATTCCGTCAGACCTAATTTATCTTATCATTTTCATTGATTAACCGTGATTAAACGAACGGTACCTATTACCCACACACTATAAAAAATTACGACACTCCGACCTTATGTCGTAGGCCAAGTGGCAGTATATCTTTGTCTATTTGAAGTAATAAGTTGTTCACTCCAATTTTATTCATTTATTTAGGGCAGATTCCTGAACGATCTCACGGCCCAATTGGATGTTGCCAACATGACGTAAATGTTGCTACCACACCAAGAATTTTTCCTAATGTAACCAATTAAGTGTCCAAGAGAGCTGTTAACAAGCTCGGAGCAATTTATTTCTGGTCCATTGCGAATAGTTAAAATTGCAGTTAGTTAAAATTTATAACGAGACAGACAAGAACAATGTCAATAAAAACTTGCTCTCTACTTGTACGAAATAAATATGGTACATACTTTATAACTTGTTGGACAGATAGAAAAATCTGACAAAAAACTATCAGTATTGAAAATAAATTTGTCAGGTGTACGGGGCAGTATATAGACAATAGCTTTTAAAAAATGTTTCCCGCTTTGTCAAAATTTAAGTCCTTAAAATGAAAGACAAAAGAAATATTAGAGACAAACTTTATTAGCAGTTTACAGACGAAAAATCTTAAGTTAATTTATAGACATATCGTTTTACAGTTACTCGGCAGTAGCCAACAAATGTTTGTGAACGCATTCCTCTTTGTTAATGAGATGTGTTGTTTTATTGACAAGTTGCATCAATGTGTTCAGATTGTTCGACCATTCGTTGAGACGATCTGACGCGTCCATATTCAGACTGTAACGAAAATAATAGACTTATGTCACACTTTTTTTATTATACAGTTTCTCAGATTAAATTTCATCATCACCTTCATTATCAGCCTATAGCAGCCCACTGCTGAACATAGGCCCAAAAAACGTGCTTAATTAACATAAAGAAAGTATGTACATATTTAATAACCAAAAGTGAATTCAATATCGACACTTAACATTTCACAATATCAACATTTAACATTTTGCATGACATAATGCAATGACTATAGTATTTATCTGAAAACAAAGGCCTATTTTTTTGCTTTCTGTCACGCCCCACCATTTGCTTCCGCAAGGCTGTCCATTCGCAGAAAGCGAAAATCGCTTCCATACATTATAAAATATGCTGTCGTTCGACTAGTCTATACCGATTTGTGTGACGAGAACACGCCGCCACCCCTACCTTGCAATACTGGCTGTAAGCATAGGCATCGCCGTGGTCAAGTCACATCCAAAGCGATGGCACTTTTTCATACTTTCCAGTGCGGATCGCTGAGATATCTTTCATACTCAGATGACACTAGAACGGGGTGAGATCATGCCTTGGGCATGGAGGCCGGCTCGCCAATGGTAATGAGCAACGCCTCTGTCCTAAAGATGGCGTTATAGTAATCTCAATTAGCCATGACCGTCCTAGATCAATGAGCCTCATCAGCAGCTTTGCCAGAATAGGGCCATCGTCCATTCCACTCCTCTCTATGATGGGGCGGCACGTCGCCTGGTCAGACTTACAGACACAGTCTGTATATGTATATGGGTATATACACATTTCAGATTTTAACAAATCGTTCCCGAATATGAAGAAAAGTTATGCTCTATCTATATGGTGATTCTTTATAATAATATGATGAATAGAATACATACCTAAAGTGTACAACGCCAGCTGGACGATCGATCTTGGCTTTAACAACTGCACTCACAACAAGCTGACTCAGGGCCTCTTCTGTCTCCGTCTCGCTCAGACCGAGAAGTTCACTCATGCGTTTGAGCGTGATGCGAGTATAGTACATTGACATTATGCGGATATTCTGCAATGATAAAATTACAATTCCATTTAGTTTATTGCCTTCGTACGCAGACAAGTGATCTGATCTTAGGTAGTCGCTCATGGACTTCAGCAATGCCAGACACAGCCAAGCAGCTGCCTACTGTTGAGAACTCTCCACAATATATATTTATAGCGATCGGGAAACATTGAGGAGGGAAGTTCATTGTAGGGTCGGATGGTACGTAGAAACAATATCTCTAGAAACGCACTGTCGATGATGCAGAAGTTACAGATAGTATGAATGAACTCCACCCCAGTGGCAAGAGAAGCGATTTTAAAAGAAAATAAAGGCATCCATCCTATTCCTCAGAGCACTCTCTGTGGAACATATAGTACAAACTCTCCATTCTATGTATGTTAGGCAGTCTCAACAGCCTATTCTGTTATTCTTATAGCTCACAGTGCATTTAGTGGTAATTAATTAATGAAGAACTCGGAACGTAAAAATCGTCACCCATTTTGTAATACGAAATGAAAGTCGCAATTGTATTGTAATACGGCCAGCCACCGCTCTAGACCTGAACGCACGAATGCGCTGTGGTAAAAATAAGTAGAATTTTAGAGCTCACCCATAACAAACTAGATATTTAATATCTACTAGCTGACCCGGCAGACTTCGTAATGCCTCAATCGATAAATAAAAGACCTAAACTTTTGTATAAAATAAAGTTAAAACAAATAAAAGGAATCCGTCCGACAGGGACACATCAAAGGAAAACAAAATTGTTATTTTTATTTAATTCCGGGCATTTTCATATTTATCTACCTTTTAAACCTTCTCTGGACTTCCACAAATAATTCATGACCAAAATTAGCCAAATCGGTCCAGCCGTTCTCAAGTTTTGGCGAGACTAACGAACAGCAATTCATTTTTTAAGTAAATACAATTACAATAACGGATATCTTATAAAAATATGTTAATGTCATACTAACATGTTCAACAACTCTGTTCTTAAGATCGTTCCAGCGTTCTTGACCCTTGTCGTCTGACGCGTCAAAGTACGGTGTGGCCCGAAGCATCTTCTCGTAAGAAGAACATAGAGTATTCCATCTGATGATCTCAGGATTTATGAATAGACGTAACAATTCTCTGAAAGTTATAAACAGCTTAGATAGACATAAACACATACAGTTGTTTTGATTTCTGGCAATACATTTCAATAGACTATTGTTTTAAATAAGAGCTCACGGCACACCTGGTGTCAAGTGGTTAACCGAACCCAAACACCTTAATAGCAACTTAACTGGAAATATGAATTCAAAAATAGGCATGGTGGAGGTATTTATCCATGTGGGCTTTCAAGGCACTCTAATACCAAGAATTATGTAAATAAATATTTTTGCAATTTGATTTATATGACATTGTTTTTTGTTCCTCATGGAAGTCATTTGTGATGATATCTTAATTACCTATTTGATTACAAAAATCGGTACCTCTAGCCTGCAGGACATGATTGCATGATTGCTTGATACAAATGCACCAGGTGTTTTAACTTTTGGGCCATTATAACTACAATACTCACATTCAGAGTCAGTATCTTTATTTACTTACTTATAATCAGGAAGTTTATCCAGCTCCTTATCTTCATTTACTCTATGTGTGAGATCTGCCTGTTCATTGTCATATGGTGCCAATATAAGGAATACAACACTGCCAATAAGCGCTTCAGGGCCCGCAGCAGTTCCTAAAGCTCGGAAATGCCGACAGACTGACAGATATTGTCCATTATGCTGGTCCACAGCTATCATCAGTCGGTAAAACTTCTCTTTCAGCTCCTGAAAATAAAAATAAAATGTGTATTCAAAGCAATAATTAATATTGAATTATTTGAGGGTTAAACACTATTGTTATCCAACAAATAATATGATAGATGCAGCCTACTACTAACTATGCATGTATGTTTTTTTTTTAAACAGATCACAAGGAATTATGTAGTTGAAGAACTAACCTGAGTATTTTCGTCTTCAAAAAATTTTGTATTGATTTTCTTTGATATGATCTGTGTACGGACATAATCTTTGATAGCAAGACACAATCTCATCTGTTCCAGAATTAACTCAACTTTTTCCCTCTTGTCCATTGAACCATACGTCTCTACTTGAAGTTCTTGTATTATTTTTGCAGCCTCTGCTACATTGTCTTCTTCTTCTCGAATTTTGGCTAAAATATGAGTCAGTCTCGCTCTTTCAACTTCTACATAGATCTTTCCTTCTGTTATGGTTCTCAATGTTTCAATTAGTTTTATCTTTGTTTCTTTATCAGGTGTTTTGTCTACATAAGTGTAGCATTCCTGAACCATTTTGACAACAGCTTGTTTCAATTGGGATCTGGAAACATTTTAATGTAAAAAATACCTGATCATAGTCAGTATTTTTCATTTTTGAATGCTATTACTGTTTTTTTATTCCTTTATTTTTTTTACATATTTATATTATAGTTATAATTATAAAAATATATTTAAATATTTTCCTATTTCCTAGTTAAAATAAATTTCACTATAGTTAATATGAAATTGAAGAACTAAGAAAGATGAATATTATGTTATATTTTTTGTGACATTTTGAGGATGTCTCAGAAATCATGGTATAAAAATAACAATACTCTCATAATTAATCATTAGAATTACACAAACCCAAACTAAACTATATAAATTTATTTACTACCTTCTTTTGGACAAAACAACTATATGATCATTGAGAGCAGACCAGTTCTTAGCTTCAAAATATATCTGAACCACTGTCACTAGGATTCTTGAAGTGGAAACCATATCGGCACCCTGGAAATAGCACCACATTATTAAATTACAAATTTACTATAAATCACTGTACTATTTATATTGAAAATTCTAGAAATAATAATATATGTATAAAATGTCAATTACTGAACAACTTGTGTTGTCCAGATCCAATCACAAAATAAATGCCACCGTTAACCGAATGAGGTGGAAATAACCACCATAATTAAATAATTTCTTGATAAAGTTTCCTTTGACCACATTTAAGAGTATTCAGACTAAGATTATGTTTTTGTCTCTTCATAATAATAAGAAAGTATTCATGTATATAGATAGTACTTGGCACCAACCAGCTTATACCAATAACCTTAAGCTTGCACTCCCAGTATTCTACAGCAATTTCAAACATATGGTTCATAAGCTTCATTTGTTTTCATTATGCTTTTTTTTTTAAAACATGGAAATCTCTTTCAAATGTTCAATTTGATAAGAGTTACGATGAATTAGATATGGTATTATTCATTCAATTCACTATTCAACACAACACTACTAATGATCTATTTTATTGAAAGTATTTTTTTCGTTTTTAACCTTACAATATTATAAACCTTAATTAATGGTAATTGGTAGTTTAAAAATAGTAACAGAAAAAGGAGTTTAGTAGAATAAGAAGATATTTAAAATTTGCTAATTAACAAGAGCAGAAAATATCAAAATTTTGTAGGGATGGTTTTATGTTAGAATTACTTTTATATTGGAAATTAGTATTAGTGACTTGCAATTTTCAATCAATACAGTACTTACAGTCCTAGTCTGTTTTTCAAGAGCCAATAACTGATCGATAGCTTCTTGAATTTTGCCTTGGGCTGCCCATGATTTCCACAAGGGCAGTTTCTCATCACATGTTGCACTATAGTCCACCTTAAAATTAATAATGTTAAATTATACTAATAATAAAATAGCTGATGATATTTTAAAGGTAAGTTTGCTTAGGTAAAAGTTCCAAACAGCAAAATTCTTACAATTGGTTACCGAGTAATATTTGTTCTCTGGAAAATCTACCCATTTTCTTTATCCTAAAATTGCAAAGAACAACACACACATGTAATGAACGCTTATACTGTAAACACAATAGGGTTAAGTCTAGTAATGAATATAGCCTCATTTGTGAACTTACTTCCATTTTTATTATTTTTCCACTAGCATCGAGACCGCCGATATCTCCGTTTGTAGTCATTTTGAAAAACTGAAACATAAAACATAGAATTAGACCAAGTGAGTTTTGGCAAGTGTTTATTGGTTCATTATTTTAAACATAATTATGTATATGTGTTTATACCAAAACAATCTTCTGAACTCAGTAAACGTAACAATACACAAAATAATTGCCTGCGTTATAAATTCTATTAATTTATCAAATCACTATTCGTATTCCAAACCCACAAGTCATGATCTCTAAATTTTCAAAGCTTTCAAACGTCAGTGTCAATTTTTTTTTTATTAATGGCTTAGATTTTTATTTTTTAGCCATGTCTTTATATAAAATTGTTCATTTTCAATCTAAAATAATTTCGAATAGAATGAAATGAAGTTAATTACTCGGAAATTATCGTCAATTGGGAAAATTTTAAATGAAATTACATGAGATGAGATGAGACGAGACGAGACGAGACGAGATGAGATGAAATGAAACAAAATTTCAGTAAATGATGGGACTTTATTGAAGACTCTTCAATGCACTTTTTAGAAGAGGCTGATAATTTACGTTCAGTTACTTTGTTGGTTTTCCCCACACTTTTGTACTTTCACAAAAAACACACAGTTATAACCATTAGTACATGATCAAAACACAAACCGAAACTGCAATAACAAATAAGTGGCACAAAAATATATTTATTGACTCCAACCAGGAATTGTCCAGTATTGTACGGTAAAATAGTCATGATCATTAATTACTTGACACAGGAGGTGGTCAAGGGCTGACAGTTGGGAAACTAATCATAAATCGTGCCTACGTAGTTCGAGTTTTGGCGTGAGTCTGAATATCTTGTCGTGTATTGCTTTACTATTATTTTGCTTTACTTATCTATTGTTTGTTTGGAACGTATACTTCTGTGGCTTAAAAAGATGTAGTAATGTGTCAACAAGCGATTTATGTTTGTGAAAGTCTAGGAAAACGTCATGAAATCGCTTGATAAGTTCCCAAGTTCCCAAAACATATTCAAAAACTGGAAAAAATATATAAAAATGTAGAAAAGGAATATCATTAAGTAAGAGTAAATTAACCCTCAGGAACAGCCCACTGAGTTTCTCTTCTGACCTTCTTAATGTGTCGTGATTCCAATTCAATGGTAGATTTAGCGAAGAACTGTCCTTACTAGGGCCAGTGTTAGCCATTATCTCAGGTTGAGCCCCGTTAGTTCACGCAAAAGTGGGAATAGCCCTTTGTCAATAGTTATCTAATAATGAATTGGATTACTACTATTAACAATCGCCGATACGGGTAACGAGCCTACGGACCACCTGGTGCTAAGTTTCTTATACGATACGATGAGTTAAATAAGTGTATCATTAGAAAAATTGGTGCCTATAGGATTTGAGAACGGGCGGCATGGCCCCAGGCCTAATAAAAGCAAGCATGAGTTACTCAAGGTTAACCATTGAACTTCACAAATCATTAAGCCAGCCATTTTTACATCTTCACTAACTTATACTAACTTAGTTTGTTATTAAATTTTTAGTTATTAATTTTGATACAATCCGAGTATTCCGACAATTTTTTTCAAATTTTAATGGGGTTGGCCGGTTAAAGCTTTTCTCAGATGTCGCCAGCGTAGCTTGTTCCCTTGTCACAGAGAGCCGCCATTTTGTGTGTTTTGCGTTCGTGATATTTCGGCATTTTGTGACTTTGATACGGTTCTTATTACTTTCTAAGTAGTGCTAAACAGTTTTACAACATGTATTCCAACTGGATAGTTAAAGAATTAAAGGAGGAGTTGAGAAAACGTGTTGCATCTTTACGAAGAAAAAAAGTGGATTTTGTCGAAAGGTACAATGTTGATGTTTTATTTTAACTTAGAAAACTTCTCTCAAACTGTTTCCGGTAGCTATTATAATAATAATATTAAATTGTGTACCTTAGGAACTTTATTCCTTGTAGCATGTGCAAAAAGAATTGCTCATATTACACACATTACCTACCAACTAATGTATTATTTTGCTTTTTTCAGATTAGAGCTACATGACCAAAATTTTAATTTTGAAACAAAATGAAAAAAATGCTCTAGCAAAATATGCTAATATATATGATTTGCTAGTGGAACCATGTGGCATTTTCAATAGCCAAGAGCGCCCATATCTTGCTGCATCTCCTGATGGCGTGTTGGGCGAAGAAGCTATAATTGAAGTGAAATGTCCATACGCTAGCAGAAAACATGAAATAAATATAACAACGGTGCCTTACTTAGAACAATGTAACGGGATATTGTCTCAAAAAAAAACCTACCCATATTATTATCAAATCCAAGGACAGTTATACTGCTCAGGCAAAACATAGTGCAACTTGGTCATTTACACCTACAAGGACATCAGTGATTTATGTTGAAAAAGACAATAATTTTATAAATAATATGTTAAATAAATTAGATATCTTTTATGAAAATATTTTCAAAGAAGCATTGTATGAAAAACATCTGTATTATAACTATACACACTTGTCGAAATAAAAAATCAGGAATATTTTTAATTATTTTTATTGACAATTCCTTCTCTAATATTACATAAGTAACTTCTCTACTTTTTGTTTCTTCAGAAACTGGTTTCATATTCCATGAAAATATAGATGGTACAGCACCTTTCTTCAGATATTTATGTTAATGTTTGACACTTACAACACAAAGAATAACATTTAAATATACTATCACAAGGAAACCTGACCATAGTTTCAAAATATTTGTTATTGCAATGGATGCAGCGATTTAGATAGAACTTTCAATAGTAACAGCTGATAATGAACAATAGCTCATGAGGAATGTGTTTCCTCCAGTCTGATTTTGTGTTTGTTAAAAGGTTCCTTACAGCATAAATCTACTTGCAAAATTTGTTAGCAACTAATAGTATGCCTAACTAATTATTATTGGATTTTTTTAATAAGAGAACAAAGATGTGTGCTACACCTAGTCATGCATTATAAATATTTGATAGAAAGAAGCATACCTGTGTATTTACTAATGTTTTCATAGTCAGATTCCACAAAGTGTTTACGACATAACCTCGAACTTTTTGTGGGAGTACTTTTTTCGCGTCAAATGGCCTTTAACCACAGTCTTCTAATTTTCTTGTCCTTTGGGAATTGATGTACTCCAATTTCTGAGCATATTGGTACAAAACAACGCGTCATTGTGCTTAAAATAATTTTTAATCAAAAATTCCAATACAAATATTGAATGTTATGGGAACAATGCACACCAGCGCCACTTTGACAGTTGCCAACCCCATTGTAAAGATTCTGAATTTGACATAATCGTTCAAGGAAAGAAAGAGATACATTTTGTTGTAGCTGAATGCTAAACATATCAATTTAAAAATGTACCATAACATGGAGCATGGCAACTTGTCTGAAACTCGCAAAATATGGCGTAGTGGTGTCGAGTAAACTTACGTTTTGTATGTGATTATTTTAGTTTATGACGCAAATCGAATAAGATTGAAGTAGTTTAATCGGTTAAGTTTTATGCTAAGTTAAATTTAAGGCATATGATTGCAGTTGTGGTCGTAAACTTGAAGTTAATTTTTTTTCTTTGTGTTTTCCAACATATGTTGGACTACTTTTGTATTCTTAAAAAAACTGTAAATTGATGCTATACAGAATGAGTTTAAGCAGAAAGTTTGAAAGTCTAGGTTCTGGTAGCACTAAAGGAGCGAGAAGCCATTCAGCTCATGGCATTTCCAGAGGTATATCTAGTCCTTCCATGAAAATACCATTACCACCTCGATTATGGATAACAGGTAATTAGTGTCATAATAAAATTGAAAATGCCACAATTTTGTTGCTGATCAATTACATTCCTCGTTTCTTACTAAAATATTCGTGGCTCATTAAATGATAACAATGTTAGTTTTGTGAATTGCTATTAATATAATGAAATATTAGAAAAAATTGTAATATTAATTTGTTATAAACTTTTGTTAGATATAGAAGACGACTCATCAGATGATTTTGATAGTTGTTCGAGAGAAGATGGAGTCTTTACAGCTGAAAGAGCTAGAGTGCGGTCACGCCACAGGGTTCATAAACAAAGATCAGCTAGTGTGCCTATTGGAATATTTTGGGATATTGAGAATTGTCAAGTAAGTTAATTATTGCAATGTTAATAGTTACAGTAATCTGATTATATTAAATATTTTTATCAATATATATCTGGTTAAATTAAAATATATATGAATACTAAGAAGCATATATAATAGATTCAAACTTTGATTTAAACATAGATTCGACGACGACGACGAGATAGACATAGATAGACATAGACGAGCTCACAGCCCACCTGGTGTTAAGTGGTTACTGGAGTCCATAGACATCTACAACGTAAATGCGCCACCCACCTTGAGATATAAGTTCTAAAATCTCAGTATAGTTACAACAGCTGCCCTATCCTTCAAACCGAAACGCATTACTGCTTCACGGCAGAAATAGGCAGGGCGATGGTACCTACCCGCGCGGACTCACCAGGTCCTACCACCAGTAACATCAATGGTGTGTTGTGAAAGACCATATCAAGTGATCTGTGTAATCTAAGATGAAACTTAGTTGTTCATTCAATAGTGAATTTATCAAACCATACTATCAAAGGAAATTCACTCTTATATGGATTCTGCTTGATCTAATTAGAAAGTTTTAATTATTGTTACTGATTATTTCTGTTTATATAAATTTTATTTGGTTTTTAATGTATAACACTTGAGTAATAAAATTAAATGTAATTATCAGATTAATAGCTGCAAGCTATTTTTGTTTTATCATTTTAATTTTTTAATCAATATTACTGGTTTGATTAAAGGTCAACAGTTTATTGTGTTTACTTTGAGCATACATTGTTTGCAATCTGACTGTAGTTAAACTTTGATCTTTGTTATGAAAGAGGATAATAGAAACTAAAGGTGGATTGAAATTTCATATCAGATATTTTTAGCAGTACTAAAATGTAAACATTAAACAAAATTTATTACAGTTAAATAATATATTATGAATACTGCCTATTGAGATGGAGCAAGAGAGAGAAGACTATATTATTAAATAAGGGTGCTCTCTAAAATAACTTGACTCTTCCTAAAATCTATATATTAATATGTAAAGCAAAAACTTTGTATCCCTTTTTACGAAAATTGTGCAGACAGAGGAGTATGAAATTTTCCACACTTATAGAGAATATAGAGAAGAAGTGCACAATGCTAATATTTTTTTAAAATAATGCATAAAAGATACATTAAATCAATAAAGAAAACTTACACTACATACCATGTATTTGACGCACACATGCATGCATACTATTTATTGTCAAACTTTTGTTCTTGGCGTCTTCTCAAATTGAGAATAGATTAAATATTGTTTGCCTTTGTTAATATTTTTTATAGTGTAGTTTTGGAGAAATTTGTGATTATAGAAGTGTAAAATACAATCATAATAGTGTACAAACTTACAATTCCAATTATTTATAGTCGAATTTCGACTACTGCGGGAGATTAGACTTTATGAATTCATAAATTGTGAGAATGTCATGCAGAAATGAAACCTTCTAATTGTATTTTTAATTAGAGTAAATGCAAATAAAAATTATTGGACATATCTGTCAATATTGTTATAGGTACCCCGTGGGTGCTCTGCAATAGATGTTGTAGCAGCAATCCGTGCCAAATTTCTCGCAGGGAGGAGAGAGGCTGATTTTGTGGTAGTATGTGATGTACGTAAGGAGTCTGCGTTTAGATTGCAGGAGTTAAACGATGCGCAAGTAAGTAATGTATTCTAGTCATTACTTTGGGTCTAATCTATTAGTGTCCTCTTCTCAATCGTGTCACTCTTGACAGAGTGGTCGTGATAGTGTTGGAGGGGGCAGACTTGATGCATATCACATTGTCTCACCATCTTTTCCTGCACGAGGCCATTTTACTGAACTCTTTTAGGGGACCTCCAACTGTAATTACTCTACACTGTCTTAGTGGAAACAACAATTACTAAACCAAATTATCATTTAAAATATCATTATGTGTTAAGTTATGCTATTTTAATGTCAAAAATATGATTAAAAACCATAGTAAAAAACTTTGAATCCTTACAATATTCATGGTAAGGAACATGTTATATTAATAATGTTAAAAAACATACTAGATAAGTACAAAAAGTAAGTTTAAAATTTTTCTAGAAAAAAGTCATATCGCCTGCTGAGAATGTCACTTCTTTATCTTCTTTATCTTTTCCCATAGGCGTCGTAAAACGTTTTTTGAGCATGCATAATATCTGTGTACTGCACTCCCCAATAGGCATTTACTGGCGGTGGTCCTGTTGGAAGCCCGCACATTCCATATAGAAGGGTGGATGTCATGTCATGGATCTCATGTCTCAAAGTTGGTGAAGTTACCATTTGATGTTCATGAGCTTCGTGATAACTAGTTTATATCGTTAGCCATATTCTTGTCTAAACACTACCTCCTGTCCCTTCCCTTTTTTTTTAGCTTTGTTTTAGCCCCGTTTAGCCCTTCAATTTATCCACCATTTATTCAACACATTCAATTCATGAAATCATTAAGCATTGTGCTAGCTGATTAAAATTAGTATATTGTTTTAACTACTTTGATTAAATCAAAAGTAGTTAAAACAATATACATATTTCCATTTACAATATACATATATACATAATACCTTAAGGTAACAAATAATGGTATGTTGTGAAAGATTAATTAATATCAAAACAAATCAATTTGAAACAGGTAAGCCTGATTCACGTTTGCGGTACTCAGAAGAATGCAGCTGACGAGAAACTAAGGCAATGTATGCGTCGATTCGGAGAACTACACACCGCTCCGGCGTCGCTATTGTTGATCTCAGGGGATATCAATTTCGCAGCTGACTTGTCAGATTTTAGACATAGGTACTTATGTGTTATCGCCGCTTGAGAAATACGAAACGCTTACGTTCGCTAAGTTATTGCTTGGAAATGAAAGACAAACGATAAGCTTTTTCTGCGTAAATGTAATGTAATATTATCCAGAACATTCTATCTAGTACATCAAGTAAATCAGTTTAATATAAATATAACTTTAACTTTTATAATTCAATTCTGAAATGTTTGCTTTTAAGATGCATTGATTGGCTTGTTAACCTCTTGAGTATTTAATATTTATTATAGTATTTATTTATCAGGAAAAATATGGAAGTAATATTGGTGCATAAACAGAACACATCGATGGCTTTAATAACGTGTGCAACTGCACATTATTGCTTTAATGATCTGACCGTCAACCTGCCCCGAAATCCAAAGGTATAAGGAAGAATACATATTAAATCTATCATGAACTTATGGATTTATATCAAATGGCTTTAAACACAGGATATTACAGAAAAAAAAGAAAAAATATGTGTCATAGAAATGTTTCTACTAAAAACCTTTATTTTATTTATAATGTGAACTTCTAAATGATGGTAGAATAATACGTTAGCTTTTTCTTTCGTTTTTTGTAACTTATTTTTTATTGACTTTAAGACTGATAATTGTCCGATATCATAATTTTATTTATTCTATTTTTAAATTGAATGTAGTATGATGTATATTAGTAGTATATATGTACAATTTGTATATATTTATAAAACAGATGTTAAGTTTTTCGAACGACGACGAAGAAGAACCGACATGTGTGATGCATGTATCGAATCTTCCGATGGACCAAACTCCTGAGAGGGTGTCCCGAAGACTGCGAAGGCTGGCCGATAATTGTGGAGGAAAAGTTCTACGGGTTATGGCGACCACGGCAATGTTACGTTTTCCAACACCGGACCATGCCTCGAGGTGAGCAGTCTATAATCGAAGTTTAATAATACATTCGACTTTAGTCATTAGAATTTTGTAGTTTGACAATCAATTATTCTACATATACCTGTATTTCTTCTTATTCTATCCTACTTAATCGTCGGTAGCCTAAGGAGCTATTTCAACTACGCGTGGACCTGTAGGTGAAGTCACGGGTTCAACCTGATAGAACTTGCTAACCCTGGTTTACTGGTGGTAGGACCTCATCTGAGTCCGCACTGGTAGGTACCACCACCCTGCCTATTTCTGCCGTGAAGCAGTAATGCGTTTCGGCTAGAAGAGCGGGGCAGCTGTTGTAACTATACTGAGACCTTAGAACTTATGTCTCTTTCCTCCCGATCCACTAACGGTGCTTCTAGGTACTTCAAGCACCGGTCACCGTTCTCGTCGAACCCATCGCTTGTGACGAAGGGCTCGACGAGCAAATTAACCCTCAGACACAGCCCACTGAGTTTCTCACCGGATCTTCTCAGTGGCTCGCGTTTTCGATCCGGCGGTAGATTCTGCGAAGCACGGCTTTTGCTAGGGTTCGTGTTAGCAACTTCGTCAGGTTTGAGCCCCGTGAGCTCATCTACTAGTTAAGGTTCCGCTAGAATACCCTCTCCAGGCTACCAGCTTAGGTAGACCTTAGAACTTATATCTTAAGGTGGGTGGCGCATTTACGTTGTAAATATCTATGGGCTCCAGTAACCACTTAACACCAGGTGGGTTGTGAGCTCGTACACCCATCTAAGCCTTAAAAAAAACTCTAGCTCTAGCAAGAGCTGTGCTTCGCCGAATCTACCACCGGAACGGAATCGCGACCCACTGAGATATTCGGCGAGAAACTCGGTGGGTTGTATCTATAGGCTAGTTCGCACGTCGAAGCACATGTATAGGACAATAACTAAAGCTTAACTTTAAAAAATTGACATTTTTTAACAGTCTGGCTTTGTTATTACTTCACTTAACGACAAAAACAAGTCCGCTGTCTAAAAAAATAATTGAAATTGTATCTTCTGTATTATTCGATTCAAAGTTCGAAAAATAGACTAAAAATACTATGATACATGTTAGTCTTTGCCAACCCTATCTAAAATTATACTTAACTCAAAGAGCTAGTAACTCTAATGCCAAGACTAATGTTCAAAGCCCTTTGTTGCACAGAATTGACACTTAACTACAATTTATTATCACTTCGCTTAAACGTTTAGTTAAACATTATTCAATACACGCTGTTAGAGAACGTACTGAATCTGAATTTTATGTACTTTTCTGAATTTGAATGTTTGAATGAAAATGCAGGCCCATCAATTATGTATTCAGTACCTATTATTATTCACAGCCTAACTATTATTCACGGCCTACATAAATAAGTAAACGAAGCGAAATTATTTGTAAAACGGATTTGTGTTTGTGTTTTAATTACTATTTTTATTTATTTATATTAATTAGTTAATTAAGCATAATAGATACCATATCGTGTATGCTTCCTTAAAGGTCGAACTGAGATCGAATTCTGAATTGCGCTGTATTGCGGCGCCCCTGCTATTTAAACCTAAAAATATAAATTACTCATAGCAAGCGGCTGCAATAGGTGACATGAGCACTTGTCGAGTACCTCTCGGGGTTCGGGTTAAGTAAGGACATACGAAATCATAGAATTAGTATACAATTTAAAAAATAAATCCGTAAAAAACTATACAAAAATCAGTCGTTACACCATTACGTTTTATGTAAAATACAAAAATTAACATATTTAATAAATATAATCGAGATGACAATGAAAACGATTGCATTGTTAGCTCTTGGCGTAGACTACACAGCTGATTCATTGAAATTGGACTTCACATTTGAATTTAAATGAGTCTACCCTCGTTTTGTACATATCACAAATCAGCTGAGCGGCAGTTATGCGCGGTCAAACGTTCATTACATCCCACGTCATAATCGAGAAAAGTGGCACGCGTTTTTTAGGTTACGTTACAGAGTAAAACGGTTCACATCCGGATTATTGTCGAATCTTCATTAAATTAATGTTTTGCTAAACGAATGTAACATGTTATTATCCGGGTAAGTCACAGTACATGTCATTGGCTAAATTTGATTTCTAGTGAAGTACCCAATGTAATTAATTATTAGAGGCTTCGAGATCTGTATTTAAAACGTATTTATATATAAAATGTAATTAGTATAAGAACAAAAAAATACCCAGGTCTTTTTACCTTAGGGTAAATTGTTCATTAATTTTGTTAGTCTCAATGGCGGTATCGTTAAAATTTTGCTACTGAATATTTAATTTAAATTATACTTTTGATCACTTGGAAAAGTTTATAATTGAACAGTTTTAGTGATTGGTCGTTCTTATCGAAATCTTTTTTTTTGTACGTTGCTTGTTCAATGATTAATGCGATAATCTCCGTTAGTCATGGCCTCTCCGATGTTTTTTTGTTTTGTTTTCGGTTGGCTACAATCAATAATTTTCATGGGCGCCGATCGCGTTTCTGTTCGTTAGTTTTACGGTTTGCCTTCGGAAATTGCGTGGATGTTTCTCGAATGAAATGAAAAGTAAAATTAATTTAATGCGATTATCATAATCAACAACAGCTGACTTTTGTCGTCTACCTTCGGATGATAATATTGAATCAATTTAACTAAAGACCAAGATATCGATTTGTTCTATTGTTTTTAATTATAAATTCGCAAGTGTTTTGAAAGTATTCGATATGAAACTACTGTAAATTAAATGTAAATATAGAAATTTGTGTATTGCTATCTGCAGAGCCTTGAAGCGTATGGACGGCGAGGATGTTTTCGGTCGGAAAATAAGCACACGCTATGCACGTACCACGATACAGCCGACGTATTCTAGTGATGAAGGCTACAGTACCGCGCCCGCCGCTCTTTCGATACCACGGGCTGCCTTTGTACCACCGGCACACCAGGTAACCCAACATGAACAACGAGATACTGTTTAGAAATAATTTCCCAGTTTTAGCAACGCTATGAGAATGAGCTTTTATAATTGAATATGCAATTTCGAAAAGGGCACATCTCTGAAAATGTAAAATGTTCAGGAAGTGAAAAAAACTGATAATTTTCTGAAGCATTGTAAAATTTAAAATACATATTAACTTTTGAGATATATTTTAGTGTTAATTAGCAATTGAAAATTACTGGAATTATTATAAAATGGGTGTAGGTAGGCCTCAAAACTACAAGTATATGAAAAAACCTATTTAACAAAATATGCGGCATGTGCCCTTTTCGAAATTGCATATTCAATTAAGTGAAATATTTTTATTTACGATTTAATGGTGTTCGATTGGAATAAATATATTCTTGCTTCAATAGTCATAAGAAAACATTGGCTACGTTTTTATTAACACGTTCGACTGCCGTGTAGGCCACCGGTGCCCTACGCGGCGCACTGAAGTAATTATGTCGATTTCTGTTACTAAACGCGCCTGGATTGTCTAACTTTACGGTGGGCAGCGGCTTGGCTCTGCTCCTGGCATTGCTGAAGTCCATGGGCGAAGGTAACCACTTATCATTAGATGGGCCGTATGCTCGTCTGCCTACAAGGGCAATAAAAAAAACTGCCTTCTTTTATTTGTTATCAAAGTATGTTTTAAACTTTTAGTCATGCTTCATTATCTTCGGATTTGTCTTTCACAGAGTCTACTAGATATTCCGGCGCCTTAGTAAGGAGATCGAAGAGAGAAATCGACATAATTATTTCAGTGAGCCATGTAGGACACCGGTGATCGGAGGACAACGAAACTGCTATTAGACTGATAAAATTATATGAGTGCTCACATCAACGTCGAGTTCTATTGCAGCATATTCCTCTTTTTTTAAATTGTTCTTAGTCTTAGTTCAGGCTGTTTGCTTCAAGTCGAGGCTGCTCGACCCGAGTTTGCCTCCAGTGGATACCCCGCTTTATGATAAAAAATTATCGATAGCCGTTTGTTGTGGCTGAGCCAAATGTTTATGTTGTGTCACTTGTTGAGTTTGTCGGCCCAGGTGAGCGTGTCGGCTCAGGAGGCGAGCACGTGTGTGGCCCGCGAGTGGGCGCTGGCCTTAGAGCAGTTGCCGACTCCCACGCCGCCCCCGCTCGAGTTCTGCCCGCCTCCAGCGCCCAAGCCGCGCAAAATAAGGGGCACCCATGGTCAGTATATTCACACCCGGCCTTATTGCGCTCTAAATTGTTGACTTGTAGGAGCAGTAGTGCTTAAGCTTTACCGGTGGTAGGACTTTTTATGAGATGTACATGGCTATGGCCTTCAGGAATCACTTAATACCAGGTGGGCTGTGAGCTTGTCTCTCGTTTTTTTTAAAAAAAAAGCTGCTTCAAGTAACTAAATTGTCTAGGCACTGACCCAAAGGATAGGTAACACAGTGAGAATGAATATTGTTATGCCGTTTACTTAACGTATATTGTATATAAGATAAGATCAACACTACGGGTGGTACAAGGTACAATATAGTTAGAATACACTTCAGTAACTCAGTATAAAGATAGATGGAGGATACCGGAGTCCATAGACATCTACAACGTAAATGCGCCACCCACCTTCAGATATAAGCTCTAAGTTCTCAGTTAGTTACAACGGCTGTCCCATCTTTCAAACCGAAACGTATTACTTGCTTCACGGCAGAAATAGGTAGGGCGGTGGTACCTAACCGTGCGGACTCACATGAGGTCCTACCACCAGTAATTACGCAAATTATAATTTTGCGGGTTTGATTTTTATTACACAATGTTATTCCTTCACCGTGGATGTCAATCGTGAACATTTGTTGAGTACGTATTTCATTAGAAAAATTTGTACCCGCCTGGGGTTCGAACACCGGTGCATCCGGAACACGAATGCACCAGACGTCTTATCCTTTAGGCCAAGACGGTCACAGCACTACCGCATTCCTCAGGATGGACATAAACTCTCGCGCCTACAGTATGTTTTTTTTTTTCCGATAGGCTCTGTTAATCTAGACCGATCGGGTTGTTCGTCGAGTAACAGCGGTGACGACAGCCGTCACCGGGACCACAGTCAAAGCCGGGCTGTCTCGCCCTGGAACTCGTCCGCGAGCTTCAGCGAGCACAGCGAAGGAGAACTGGAGCTCACGGAACTCACCGTCACTAACTTGCCGCCATACGAGCCGACCATTTTACAAGTCAGTACAAAAAAATAGTATAATTTTGGCAACACTTTTCACGATTTAATTTTTTATTTTTTATTGCATAGATGGGTGGACGAGCTCACAGCCCACCTGATGTTAAGTGGGTACTGGAGCCCATAGACATCTACAACGTAAATGCGCCACATCTTGAGATATAAGTTCTAAGATCTCAAGTATAGTTACGATTATTAAATATGAAACGACATGATTTCGTCCATATCTTATTCCTCTTTATTTTTTGGCTCCGGCACGGTTTGTGCATTACCCAGTGTCGAGTAATACTGTTTTTATAATTCGTCGTTTTAATTATTAACAGTTTATGAATAATAAAAAACGAAGGAAACTAATCGCGACATAACATAAATGAATAAAAACGAATTAAGTTTACAAATGAGATGATATGTGATGAAATATAATCTCAGTAAAATGGTGGTCATTTACTGAGACTTTTTCAGTGGACTTTTTGGAGGATCCTTAGAAGTTACGTCCAGCGGTTTCGTTTCATTTTCCCACAATTATGCACTTTCACAGATTCTAAATAGTCCATAAACACCGTCATTACACATTTAAACCTGAAGAAACACTAAATAGACTATAAAACCAATCACGCAACTTCACTCGTTGCGTTCCCGCCAAAAAGTCTGCAAAAAGTTCATGTCAATAATATGATTTTGAATTACATAATTGGTCGAATTTTGAATTCATGGTCTGAGTATATTAATAATATTAGACTGAAATGAAATAGTAGAGCAATTAGCAATTATCAAACATGGTGCTTTTGTCACAATTACCACCAAGATAATGTGTTCGATCCTTAAAAAAAATATTGAAATTTGTATGTTGTACCATTTCAATGTTATTGTTTATGGGCAAAATTCCCAAAGATAGTCAACTATCATAAACGTATATAGTTATGGTACTCATTTTACCCATTTAAAATTAATGAAAAGGAGACCATATGCAGAATAATGTTAGTTAGCTGTCATGTACTTAGTTTGATGCTTCCGTTTGCTGAGAAATACATAAAACTATTGCATGTACAGTAAAGCTATGTAGTTTATTTCGCCTTTCTTCAATGAAGCTTCTTCAGGACAGGTTGTATGTAATATGAACATTTTGGTTTAAAAATATGACGGTAAATCAAATCGTTAAAGTAAATATTGTTATTAGTTATGCATAGTTATATTATGCTCGCTGACGTAAAATTCTCAGATAAATATTTAAAAATAACGAAAACATGAATAAATGCTCTAGCAATTTACTATCGTTTTAAATAATGCATTTTGTTTATTCTTTTGCGAACTGCAGCTCGTACCGCATGCCAATCTGAATTCCCCGGTTAGTAAATACCCGAAATAAATTATACACTTTTTAGTTTTTTTTTTTTTGCACTCGCCCAGATGCTCTTTCGAGAATCCGTCTGTTGATTTTTATTTTAAACGCAGGCTATTTAAACTCGCTGACAATCTCGGGGTACAAGATAAAGTAGATTTCTTAAAGCTGAATAACATGATGATAATTTTTCAAATATAAGCCATTATTGAAAAGGCCACCGACGCTTCCTAATTTAAGAAACGTAGGGTTGTTACGATGTTTTATCATAGGGTGAACATTTCAAAGAGTACTAATGCGATGTTCTCGCCTGCTTGCATTCTGAAAACTGTTTGCGTAAATCGGCCTCCACATGCACATAGGTTCTGTAAAAATTTCCCGACGAACTGAAAGTTCTTTTTTTTTATTGCTTAGATGGGTGGCCAGCTCCCAGCCCACCTGGTGTTGTGGTTACTGGAGGCCATACACTACAACGTAACCGCGCCACCCACCTCGAGATAAAAGTTCTAAGGTCTCAGCATAGTTCAACGGCTGCCCCACCCTTCAAACTGAAACGCATTACTGCTTAACGGCAGAAATAGGCAGGGTGGTGGTACCTACCCGTGCGGACTCAGAAGAGGTACTACCACCAGTCAAAGTTAACTAGTAATATTTTTCGCAACAGGAAATGTTAACACAGCTGCTGAAGCAGTACGTGCCGGTGGTCCGCGTGTCGGTGTGGTCGGGCGGGGAGGGTCCGCTGGCGACGGTCGTGCTGCGCTCGGAGTGGGACGCGCGGCTCGCGATCGCGCGCGTGCACAAGCGCCGCCTCGACAACCAGTGGACCGGGCGCCGGCTCGAGCTGTCCCTGGGCAGGCCCTCCCCCGCGCCCAACCTAGACGTTCTGCGCGCTCGGCTTCGCGCCATCCTCCTCGACCAAAAGAACCACGCCTTGCCGCTCCTCCGCCTCCGTGACGCGTACGCCAGCCGTCACTGCTGCGCCCTGACCACCTCCGATATCGCGAAAGTCAAGGACACGGTCGTCATCCACGAAGGTTTCGGCAGAATGGTTCAGTTGGTGGATTTGACGCCGGTCACCAGCGCCGAAATGGAGGAGGCTCCCTGGAAATGTCACATCCACGCGTCCATGAGTACGGGACAAGAGGACGGAAGTCGCATATTGCAGCCAGTTTACGTGGAGATATCGGCGTTGGCAAAAAACGTTCAAACGTTATTGGAGAATCACGGTGGAATTTTGCCATTGTTGAGTTTCGTCGAATGTTACGAAGCTACATTTCCAGCGTTGCTTTGTGACCCGCGCAGGGGTGTAGCTTTGGAGTTGTTGCTGCGAAGCGCCCCAATGTTCGAAGTCAAAGATATACCATCGCGCCACCTCACTTGGCGGACTACGACCGTCGAAACCCCTCCAGAGAACACAAATCGCAGTGAGTATTACAACTGTTCAATGTTTTCATTGTTCTTGCGTAAATTGAGCAATAATTCGAATTCTCTGAATTAAAAATTGAAGCATTGTACATTATATTAACTTCATCACAGCTACGCACTTCTTGAATCATTCACTTCATCAACGAGGGTTAACTGGAAGAGAATGCCTGCATGGCGTCAAGTTCGCCTTTGTACAATATTTTTGTGCAATAAAGAATTTTCTATCATTCATTCATTATAACTGCCAAAGCATAAGTATTTAATTACAAATATGTGATAATTTCGCAGGCGAAAGTTCCCGTTCAAGTGGTGATCGAGATCGACCGCGGACAGCGCCGGCGCTGGAGCCGATGCTGGCGTTGTTCGAGCGTGAACTCGTGGATTTACTGCGCAACGCTCCGCGCTGTTCCATCCCGTTCAGCAAGTAAGTAACAAAGCGTATATATATGATATATGATACAGGGTGATACAAAAGTATATAATATGATACAGGGTGTTCCGAAATACAACTGACAATAAAAACGGCTGGTATAATAGCCGGCAAACTTCTTGAGCATTTGTTGACGTAGTGGGGGTAAGTTTGCGCATGGTACACTCACGTGCAAAAACATTATTTACTCTGCGTCATAATGCAATTAAATTATTAAAATCAACATATGTATTTTTTTATATATTTATCAGAACATCAACAAATAATATAGGTTAATAATTGTAATAATTTAATCTTGGGGTAAAATAGATATTCCTTCTATTAAGTCAAAACTAGAGCTGTTGCCAGGTCTTGGTTCAGTTGAAGCGAAGCTGGTATTTGTATATTTTTTTTTCGTTATCATAATCTTGACCATCATCATCATCACTGTTTTCATCACCCGAGTCGCTATCATCGTGATGAGTCGACATAGGGCTCATCGGTGTAGTTTACAACTCGGTCGATTCGGTCTTCTTTTTTGTCTATAATTAATTATTTTTTGAAGATATTCGATTCGTAGTAATCGAATGTTACTTTTTTCAATTACCAGCTTCCGATTATTTTCTGTTCTTTTTTTCCATCTAAAGCCTAGCTCTTTCATAATTCGTCGTAAGCTTCATTCCGAGCCATTAAAATTTATATCTTCTTTAAAATTTTCGAAGCCTTTCTACGGTACGGAGTTTCGCTGCTTGTTATGTAGTTATTATGATTACATCTTTTTATTACAGATTGAACGAAACTATCCATTCCGGTAACTTTCTTCTTCCCTGATCTTTTCTTACCCGGAGTCCGAAACACGGCGAGCAAGCCAGAGCCTTTAGCTTCCTTAATAATGCACCTAACAGTCCTCACTGATGGTTTTGTTACTTCCGAAGTCTGTTTTAATTTTTGTTTTATTTTATAATAAAGCAATATACGTCGTACACAATTTTTCTACTCTTTCTTTTGAATACCACACCGGTTTGTCGCGGCATAGTGTATGTTTTATGAAAAATCAACAAACACTCAACAAATAGCAATGGCAACAAAGTCCACAAGTAATTATAACAAATAACTTAACGATTAATAACGATAGACTTTAATAATATAATAACTTTCCACTGTACGCAAGCGTACTTTTGGGAGCAAGCGGAATGAGGGCGCGGTGCGGGACGCAAGGTTCGACTGATCTACCAATAACGCGCTCGATACGATTTCCCCTGCCGTCGCGCCTCACCCTCACCACCAAAGTGATCTAAAATTCGGTTCTGCGCAGTCAAGGTCATTTGCTCAAGATGTTTGCCGGTTACTATACCGGTGGCCGTTGATGTTTCTCCTCTAGATGAGTAACGGCTTCTACCCAGGTGATGTTTGTTCGAGCTCAGTGACATTCCAACATCGATTCAAATCGAGGGGTTATTTATTTATTACATTTATTTATACAAGCTATTTATTTGGTTTAAGTGACATTTCCTGACTGATACGCCAAGGTTTTTCACACGTATGATCTATTACAACGAATTTACAATATAATTCTATGAAACGTTAACATTGCGTGAGCACTAAAAAAAAGCACTGTCTTCCTTTTTACGGAATTAGGCCATTTTGTGATGGTTATAGCAATTATAACTTCTTTTATACAAACAAATGTAATCAGTGCGAAACAATTCATGAAACGTAGCGTAATATTTACAATAAATATATTAGTGAATTTGTGTTACATAAATTACTTTCAACTAATATAAACAAATATCATTATACAGTCTGATAATAGATGGTGCCTACAACATGATTTGTATAAACAATTACAATACTTATGCAAATTATTATTGTTAATTATAACATAATTTATTATTAATATTTATGTTTATTAATATTTGAGCATCTTGGCTGAAATTTGTGTGTATTTAAACAATAAATTAAACATGTTCTGAATATTTTCATATCAAAACAGTGTCTAATAAACATGAAATATGGTAGAATAACAGTTTCGTGTTACTAATTACAAATAAATAATAACATACAATAAACTTAACTATAAATCGTGTTAATTATTGTCAATAATGGCGGCTTGCGTGATATTGATAGCAGAATTCTTGCAGACTGTTAATTTTGAGAATGTTAAATGAATTGAAAATATTTCATTGCCGTTTCAGCTTCGAGAATGGAATGAACATTGAAAAATATTAAGATTCACCCAATTTCAGCCCCGTAACCTTGCCTTCGGTGAACCTAGTATAATCCGAAGTGGTCGTGGTCTAACGGATAAGACGTCCGGTGCATTCGCGTTGAGCGCGATGCACCAGTGTTCGAATCCCGCAGGCGGGTACAAATTTTTCTAATGAAATACGTACTCAACAAATGTTCACGATTGACTTCCACGGTGAAGGAATAACATCGTGTAATAAAAGTGAAACCCGCAAAATTATAATTTGCGTAATTACTGGTGGTAGGACCTGTTGTGAGTCCGCGCGGGTAGGTACCACCGCCCTGTCTATTTCTGCCGTGAAGCAGTAATGCGTTTCGGTTTGAAGGGTGGGGCAGCCGTTGTAACTATACTGAGACCTTACAACTTATATCTCAAGGTGGGTGGCGCATTTACGTTGTAGATGTCTATGGGCTCCAGTAACCACTTAACACCAGGTGGGCTGTGAGCTCGTCCATCCATCTAAGCAATAAAAATATATAAAAAAAACGTGTCACGCAGTGCTCAGTTTACGCGGTAAAAAAAACCACAGATTATATAAACGAGAGATTATATATATGGACGAGCCACACATCTAAGCAATAAAAAAATAAAAAAAAATCCCTTGAAATGAATAACAGTAGCTAGGGAAAATAATTTAAGACTCAGGTGTTCCTTGCACTGATATTGGTTTTTTTTTATTAATTTGTTCGTAATTAGTGTATATTTTACCTCTCGACGACGACGCAACTGTGAGATTACCTCGTTTGACGACTAATACGAGATATCTTCCAGTTTTCTACAAATTTTATTTCAATACAGCGAATTCATCGCCAGTGTACAGAGAACCAGATTTAATTGTGTACTTCAGCTGTTAAAAATATATTTTATTGTCTTATGCATTCAATTAATCGGCAGATCCTTTTGATATAATCGGTTTCTATAATTGAAAACAAACTTTTTTTTTCTACTTTGTACTTATTTATACCTTATGCCAGCCACTAGTTGAGGTCGGCACAGCGCATTTTTTTATTCTATTCTATCAGCCGTCATCTCAACGCTCACTCGTCTTTCTCTCATATCGTCATTCAAACACTCCATCCATGTCTTCTTCGGTCAATCTCTTCCCTCTGTATCTTGCACTATGCGACAGTCCCAACCCATTGACCTTATCATAAAAAGAGTAACTCAAAATAAGCCAATAATATAAATAACTAAAACTTAACCGAAAAGAAACAACAACAATAGTATATATGATTTATTTTTGTATGACAGACTGATCCCGGCTTTTCATCATCATTTTGGGAGGCAGTGCCGCGTCGCCGATTACGGATTCACGAAGTTGCCGGATTTATTAGCAGCTCTCGGCAATACTATAGTTGTACGTATATAAACAAATATTCTATTATGATTAATCTGTTGTCGAATTTTTAAAGTGAAACTTCTTTAGAATCGTGATTTTAAACTCGATGAAACGAAAAATAAGTCCATAGAAAGTTTTATTTAATACAGCGCCATCTATGAGATTTTTTAATACTAACGTGTGTATGAAACATCTTGCAGTGAATTTTAATTTAGGATTATGCGTGTAGTTAAAATATCAATTCACAGAAGGCGCTACCTCATACTATAAAATATGATTTACAATTATTCACTAATGACAAAATTTTACATATACTTCGACATTTAGGATAGTTGTATTTTAATTTTTGAAGGTTTCACTTCTACCACGTGTGAATTGCACACATCGACGCTTGAAAGGCAAACGTGACTAAGCGACAATAACTGCTTTGTAGATACATGATAGGCAATAACCATATTCGATGCGCAAAAAAAATATATTTCTAGGTCTATTAAAATTATTTCAATCCTACCGCTAGATTCGGTAAAATATATTTTTTTTCAGGTATTTCAACTTTAAATTAGTCTTAGTGTAAAGTTCACGCATTGTCGCTTAGTCACGTTTGCCTTTCAAGCGTCGTCATGTATTTTTTTTATTTGGTTTTACATGAACGTAATCCCGCATTAGGTTCTCGGCTCGGGTTCATCGCGCGTCATAACTCTCTCGGCGGCAGCTCAAAGCCGTCGCTGGACGTCGGACTTGGTGAAAATTCTGAAAACTGCCCCCGGTCGTTCGGTTCCGCCTCAAGATATTCCCGGACTGTTCCACACCGCGTTCGGACGGGCCTTCGCGCCGGCTGACTACGGGGTGTGTACGCTGGCGGAACTGATGTGTCGAGTGAGCGCCCACGCTGTCACCACGGCGCTGGACGGGTCGGTGGCCCTGCCGCGGCGGGCTCCCACTCCTGAAGAACGTGCCAGAACCGTGCAGTTCGCTATGCAGGTAAAATATATACAAGCCATAGTAGCATCACTCAATAACTCTAAAACGCGATATCGACTTTTTATTTATTGCTATGATGGGTGGACGAGCTCACAGCCCACCTGGTGTTAAGTGGTCACCGGAGCTCATAGACACACTACAACGTAAATATGCCACCCGCCTTGAGATATAAGTTCTAAAGTATAGTTACAACGGCTGCCCCACCCTTCAAACCGAAACGCATTACTGCTTCACGGCTAAAATAGGCAGGGCGGTGGTACCTACCCGTGCGGACTCACAAGAGGCCCTACCACCAGTCTGAAACTCTAAAACGCGATCTCGTCATTTGATGTTTGGAAGAAATAATAATAATATAACTCTTTATTTGACACAGTATGTACAGAGTAAGCATATAACACAAATAATAGACGGTGACATAAATTGGTGGCCTTATCGCTGAAAGCGATCTCTTCCAGGCAACCTTGCAGGGAGAGGAATAAGCAAACTAGCATGGACGGTGCTATATCTTAATAAACTTACATAAAATATATATACTTATATACACATGTGAAAAATAAATACAATATAAGATAGACTTACAATTAAATATAAATAAATACTAAAAATATGTTTCTTGGATATCCACGAGCACACATATAAAAGCACACAGCATAAAAGAATGCTGTAAAACACCTTCATTCGTAAAGTCGAAGTATTAATCATTATATTTTATAACTACTGACACAGCCTTCAAATGGAAACGCATGTCATGTCATCCTACCTACTCCAGATCAGTCTGGAGTAGGATGGTGGTTTGCAACGATAATAAGATCAATACCTTTCTCAGCCATGATTTATCAGTTGCTTGTATATTGGTATATATTTTTCACAATATCAATAACTATGTATACAGTAAAAGCTCCTTATTCGCGGTTCTTTCATTCGCGTTTTCTCTACAACTTGTACAAAGGCAAACTTAACGCCATGCAGGCATTCTCTTCCAGTTAATCCTAGTTGATGAAGTGAATGATTCAAGAAGTGTGTAGCTGTGATAAAGTTAATAAATACATGGCAATATTTTAAAGAATTCTAGTAGACGTGAGTGAAATTAAACAGTAATAACAGTAGGTTATAATGACATTACTAAAATAAATGCACTTCGTTACAAAAATTGTGATCGAGTAATATATTTTTAAGAGGCAAATAAAATTGTTAATGCGACTGCTGCAGACTGATACAGTCTGAATTGAAGGAGCCTTTAAAAACTGCCAAGAGAAAATTACAAAATTCTTCAAACCGTTGCCTAAGCCTTAAGAAAATTAATGAACATGTTCAAAAATCGACTTTTTTATATATTTGTTTTTTTTTTATTATTTTGTCACCTAGGAACGTATCCCCTATAATCCCATACAAATTACCATTCCCTATTCGCGGTTTCTGTATTCGCGACATATTTATGGAAAATAACCCCGCGAATAAAGAGCTTTTACTGTACTCACTTAACTATTGGTATAACATCTAATCTTACCATACATCATAAACTGATGGTAGGACGTCTTGTGAGTCTGCACGGGTAGATACCACCACCCAGCCTATTTCTGCCGTGAAGCAGTAATGCGTTTCGGTTTGAAGGGCGAAGCAGCCGTTGTACTGTTCAAAGTGAGACCTGACAACTCATGTTTCAAGGTGGGTGGTGGCATTCACGTGGTAGATGTCTATGGGCTCCGTTAACCACTAAAAAAAGATGTATGGTGTCGTGGGACACCGGATAGGAACGAAGTTCCTTATTATAAAAATATTAATTTTAAGTTCTATTCGAGGTATAAATAAAATAAAACTGGAGGTTTCGCAACAACCCACGGTCATTCGGTAACGTGCGAACTTATTGTGGTACACTTCATTCACGGTTGTTTGCATAAGAGTTAGTGCATTGCGCAAACGAACGCTCTGAGATCGTGGTCAATGAATGATAAAAACTATTTTATTTTATGTACGTTATTACAAAGTTAAGTCGTATACTGTGTGCATTACTAATAAAAATCTTACGTTACGGACGTTTTTTTCCGGTTAGGGTAACCCTCCACATCGTCCCATAAGGAACTTCGTTTCACAAAAAAAAAACTGCGTGTCCGCTTCAAGAGGACTAGTGACATTGGTGTCGATGATCTGGTTCCAGGCGGTAGAACTGTTATGCTACACGCCCAACCTCCGCATGGAGTTCTCGCGCTTGGTGCCCGCGTACCACGCGCACTTCGGCCGCCAGCTGCGCGTGGCCCACTACGGGTGCGTCAAGCTCGCCGAGCTGCTGGAGCTGGTGCCGGAGTCGCTGTGCGTGCACGCCGAGCCCGCCGGCGAGAGGACGGTGCGGCTGGCGGCGCGGCTGGCGCGGCCGGTGGTGGCGCAGCGACTTCGCGCCATCACGCCCGTCTCGTTTTCCGCCTTCGCCGCCACGTACGCCAGTCATTTTGGAGCCCCACCACAGGTAGGCCAAGCCGCTCGAGTTTTATTAGAAACTCCGTCCATATGCGTAATTTTTGGAAGACATATATTATTATTTTTTTTTATTTTTTTTTATTACTTAGATCAGTGGACGAGCTCACACCATCCTGGTGTTAAGTGGTTACTGGAGCCCATAGACATCTACAACGTAAATGCGCCACCCACCTTGAGATATAAGTATAAGTATGAGATATAAGTTCTAAGGTCTCAATATAGTTATAACGGCTGCCCCACCCTTCAAACCGAAACGCATTGCTGCTTCACGGCAGAAATAGGCAAGGTGGTGGTACCTACCCTACAAAGTAGACCTTTTTTTTGGACGTTCGTTGTAGCGGCTTGAGGTTTCCAGGCGGACATGTTGTCGGCGTCGACACTGGAGGGCCTGGTGTACGCGGCTGGCGGGTGCGTGGAGGCGGGCACCGTGGTTGGCCCGGGCGCGGCGCCGCACTGGGCGTCAGGCGCGCTGCTGGCGTGCGCGGCCCTCAGCGCCGATCGCAGCATCGCCCGCGCCTCCACCGAGGAGTACTTCGCGGCCGCGTGTCGCCGCCTGGGCGCCGAGCTCGAGCTGCGACGCCTGGCGCTGGCCGGCGTGCTGGTGGTGGACGAGACCGGCCGGGAGCGCCGCGTGCGGCTGGCGGCTCCGTGGCGCGTCGTGTGGAGGCTCGCTCAGATCATCGCGGACCGCGGTCAGCCCCTCGCTCCGCTCGACATCTTGGTCGACTACACGCGAAAATATGAACCCGTGTTTCCGGCTGCTGATACTGGTTAGTCGTTTTGTTTTGGACACATACAGTTGCGATTTTGCTACATGATATTTTTTTTTGTCACAAATGTTATATTTTATATGGTAGTTGATATATCTATAGTTCCGACGATACCGCAATCGTGCTGCCATCTCCCGGGAATCGTGCTGCGTTTCGTTTAGCTACCAAACTAATGTCCGTCTCCGACAGATATATAATTAACCGTGCTCACAATGTCGGTGCAGGGCTCGAAGGCGTCGTGGACTTCATGCGTCAGTACATGGAGATCTTCACGGAGGGCGGCGGGCGGTGGTCGCTGAGCGCGGGCGTGGCGGTGGCGCGCTGCCGGGACGCGCCGCGCGTGCAGGAGGACTACTCCGTGCACGACACGCCACCAGGACAAAAAGTAACTAATGGCTCCTTGAATTTCCCCTTGCCTGTCTCTCTATAGATCCTCGATCCTCAAGTTCACGTCTTAGTCGGACATGTGCATTTTCGGACATTTTAAAGTCGTCGTGGCCTAAAGGATAAGACGTCCGGTGCATTCGCGTTGAGCGATGCACCGGTGTTAGAGTCTCAGGCGGGTACCAATTTCTCTAATAAAATACGTACTGAACAAATGTTCACGATTGACTTCCGCGTTGAAGGAATAACATCGTGTAATAAAAGACAAATCCGCAAAATTATAATTTGCGTAATTACTGGTGGTAGGACCTCTTGTGAGTCCGCGCGGGTAGGTACCACCACCCTGCCTATTTCTGCCGTGAAGCAGTAATGCGTTAACCACAAAAGCAATTAAAACTAAAATATGCACGTTTCGATATTAAAGGTTTTACTTTTGATAGTTTGACAATTGATTATTGATGAGATAACTGTAGATATAATAATGATTATATAGCACCAATGATAAGGTATCATTTGAAATCTCAAAGGACCTACGTATATTATGTAGGTCATACTCGCTTTAAAAAAAATGGTGAAATTATTGTCCGGAAAAAAATATGAATTTTTGAGCATTCATATTTTTCGAAGTGTAGCTTCCCAGTTCATATCAGTCGAAAATAGTTGTTCTAACAGCTACCTGTATCTGCACAAGAAACATCACGGTTGCAGGCACGTTAATTTATCTATAGACTAATATTTCAATTCTGCCGCGTATGAACTACATTTTCATTTTCGGCTTATTAATATGTAATGCAAATCATGTTGTATTTCCAAAGGGTTCCAGGGTATTCGAGTCTCCCAAAACAAATATTTGGTGCTCTCCGCCGGCTAGCGCACTGCCGGCACCATCGGCGCTGCTTAATCAAGAAAACAAACGTAGGTTATCATTTTCTTTACAAGCACAGGTCTTATTAAAATTATTAGTATTATTAATTATTAGTATTATTAACATAAAAGTTATTTTTTATTTATTTATCAGGTCGCACCCGCCTAGCGGCGCAGTTCGACGCTTCATAATTCCATTCCCACCTGTGCCACGAATTAAAATGCATTCCTTTTACATTTTATGAACGCGATCGTACGAGTGCCCGTGTTGACCGGAAATTAGCTTTGAAACTCAGGGTCGCAACGAATTTTAACAACTAGACTTAGTAAGTGTCCTATAAAATGTGATGTATGTAACAATAATGTTTTAGATCGTGTATATTTTTGTGTGTTTTATTTAGATTAAGAATAGAGGCATTCGTTAAATGTTATATCCATTACATATTCTATTTACAATGTTCAAACGTTGATATATTATATGAATAAATCTATAAGATATCACAAACTATCAATAGATCAATATTGGACTGTTTGAATACTTGTTTTTATTATAAACTTTTTTTATTTATTGACCACTCATGATATATTTTTTATTTATTTTCCAATATAATTATTTTAAGTCTTAGTCATTCTTGTTACTTGATATTGATTGCATTTCATGTGATAATTGAATGAAATGTAATCAATATTTAGATTTTACCTTTTGACATTTTTATATGCTATTTATTATACATAAATTATAGGTTTAAACAAGCAACGAAGGACTGAAATATGCCTACAATGTTATAATCAAGAAAGGTTTTGTTTCTATTGTTTATTTACCGATATTGATATGTATAATTAAATAATTTGTATTGCAAGTACAAATAAATATAATAATATTCTTCAAACGAAATATGTTAAGGCGCACATATCATTTACAATTTGAGGCTCAAAATTGTATTAGGCATAGGGAATAAGTTTATATGAAAGCATATTATTAAGGAAGTGCTTGTAACATTTTTCGAATGCTAATTTTAAGTACAATAATCATACAATATTGTTAATTTTGTATTTGATGTTTTATCTATCGGATACGTGATCTCGATTCTATATTGGTGTACGTACGGTTTGGCTTTACTTGTTTTCGATTTAAAATTATATGTGGTTATTAATGTAATGAATGATTTATCGGCTCATGTAAATTTCACTCGAATTGATAATTTTTATAACAAGTTTACATGATTTTACTAAGATGTTGGAAACATTTTAATTTGATGAACGCGGAGTCTTGATGTAAGAAGTACGAGTATATATTATCTTAACGTACTAGTTAAATGAGTCGACTAGTATCAAAGCCGGCAATGTGACTTGTGGATAATTATTGGTAAATCAGAAAAACGAATTATTGACTTTGTATTCCATTGGCAGTCACAAAACTCTTCTGAACGACATCTTAGATAAATAACAGGTTAAGTATTTACCTTTATTTAATGCAGGTTTTGAACCGTATTCTTTGAAGGAGACGATTATATCCAAATCAATCTGTATTGAAATATCAATAAAAATTTTTTGTCCAAATGCACAGATTGCCACCTTTGATAATAGACGACTCAAATGTCAATTTAAATGATTTTAACATATTGTCGTGGGTGTGAGCCCACTTGTCAGAATTAAAATCCAAAGTGCAATGTTTTTACGTTAGTGTAAATAATGAAATGTAATTTGATAAGTATAAAGTTCCACATTAATAGCACACAGCGAATGGGATGTATGATTACAATATGCATTTTGAATTTTGCCAAAGGATAATAAAATATATGTATGTATGATTAAGACATTATTACAAAGCAGAAAATAACAAATCGAAAATCTTCAAATGGATATCGATATTCTAAATTTTATAAGTTCTTGTAAAGATGACCAAAAATATGTGTTTACGAGATTGAATCTACATACAAATGTAATCTTGATGTATTAATAAAATGTATTAAAACAACATTAAATTTAAAAACTTCAATTTAAAAATTAAAATAAAATACAATTTTATTGTAATGTTAAAGAAAGATATTATATAATTTATTCGAGAAAATTATATCTTGTACATAATAGTATAGCCATACTTAGATTTTCAATATAAAAAATATTTTTATTATTATATTATGGTACAAATGTTTTTACTTAAGAAACCTGAGTTGGTCAGTCTGAAAATATGTTAAAAAAGACTGACCACTAGCAATATACTGTGTTCTGATAGATTTAACTATGTAAAATGCGCTGTGATGGGCGGTGTACTGTAAGAAAATTAATACTGTGATACATGTGTACCAATTGATGTCATCGAGTGTTACTCTTATAGGAATGAGCTAAATTGAATTTCATTGAATAAAAAAGGAGTCGTAGACATATGTGTAGCTCTTATATAACGCTTTATTTTAGCAAGAAAGTCTACTCTACGATTTAGTTGTGATATTAATGTGGAACAAAATTACTAATTCTAAATAGTTATTTGAAGATGCATTTGTTTGAGCTAGCCCTTCGAATAATATTTATTTTTTGAGAACTTTACGCTTTCATCGAGATCAGTAGTTAATAATAAAAAAAAAACATTTAAAAAAAATAGGATTTGATGTTGTCTTAGTAAGGTTTTGATCTCGTTAAAAATGTCCTGTTTTCATTATATGTATGATCTGTGTGGAATCCTACCCTAATTTGTAAGTAACTGCCAGTTCGCATTTTTAATTAATATATTGTGAATGAAATATTGCCAGTAAATAATTATATTATACTGTTGCTATTTTTAAGTTTTTTTTTTGTTTAGTTTTATTTTTCTGACCAATAAAATTGCATAAAATGAAAGTTAGAATAGCGATATTCTTAAAAAAAAAATCCCTGAAATTATAAGTTGATTTCTTTGAGACTGTAAGCTAATATTACAAGTAATTTTTAGCGTGTCGTCTTCTATGTGACCAACGTTTCTTTTTAATGTCTAAGCTTAAGGTAGTATTAGGCACACACTTGTAAGAGATGTACGAAGATTATAGTTTTACGTCTGCATCTTCGTAATTCTGTGATCATTTAATTTTTGTTGTCGTTCCAACTAGTGAATCATTGGATGTATGAAGGTAGATCATTTCTTGTCAGTATTGCATGGAATATGAATGTAGTGTTGGAAAAATAAATGTTATTTTTATAGATTGCTTGTTTTATTTTTTTATACCATTAATATTGGAGGTTAAGAAATTTTGTGCACTTGTAATTCATACATTGCAAATACCTTCAAGAACCTGTTGGATTTTTATAACTCTACTCAATTTTATTGTAAAATGGATGCCCACCCCTGAAATATCATGCATATAGTTCAACAGTGCTGTTCATGGCCTATAGACGACTAGACATATCTAGACACCATAGACCATAGTCCTCGAGGTAATTATTCCACTGATGCTCTGGCCTTCAAAGGTTCACAAAGAAAACTATTATAAATCTAAAGCTACCTTCTACTCAAATGAGAGCATTGGTGAGAAAAGAACCTGCAAAAACACTTGACTTGTTGGTCTTGATGTAGACTGTTGAAGCTAGACCAGCCTTTCTGCCGCTTTTAACCAGCCAAGACTATTAATGTTCTCTGTATAATGGCTCATCACCACAAGAGTAATGTTCTTACTAATATTCACAACAGGAGGCACAAGGTAGATGGACTACCTAACTAGTTATTTACTTACAAAAAATTAGGTTAGATTGGTATAAAATATTTAAACATAAACAGAAAATAAAGACAGAGGATTATGAACATTTATTGCAACAACAAGTTTTATCTACTATTTATAACTGCTTTAATTGATCACTTTGTAAGGTCTGATAAGGGACCATTGCGTCGTTCCCAGACCATGCGATGCTTCTGCTTCATGTAAGCTTTTCGCGCATCACCATAAGCACCGAGGTCACCATCTGAAATCGAATATGAACAGTGTTTACAATGTCATCACTGTATGAGAGCCCACAATTAATAAGTTAACATAAATAATAAAAGAGTATTTCTTTCATGTCTTTATCATATGCTTATTTTCCAATTCTATGTTGTAATGCATTTCCAAATTAACAAATAGATACAAAAAATATAAGGGTGGAAATAGAAAACATATTAAAAATAATTGCAACATCAACAATATCAATACCATGATGTCAGTGACCAAAGGCCTTTTGCTCAAAAAAATTTTATAATAAAGAGGCAGTGGAGTTTACCTGCCATATAGATAGAGAGCAATCCATTGATATTGTGTCACTTTATGAGACCAACTGACAAATATTAGATAATCCTACCTTTCACACAGGATCTCTGATTTCTTAGAATATTACAATCTAAAATCGAATATATGAGAAATAATGTTAACTCGATTCATGTTCTCGTAACTCGTATGTTATCTCTCTTATTAAAATAAATTAACCCTAAAAAAATTAGACCAGCCTTACCATTCTCAAGAAGGAAACTATAGGAAAATGAATGTTATAAAATTCAATAGTAAACAGGGTTGAAGTTATTGTTGTCTAAAAGACATTTCTTTATATAGCTTATCATTTATACACAACACCTATTATTGTCCTGTTCCACAGAGTCATGCATTTTGCTTTGCAAGGTGGGGTGGCCTCTGCATAACACAACAGATATTTTTTCCTTATATTTAAAAGTGGGTGTAGGGTTACTCATGCTGCTGTGTCACATGGTAGGCTCTGAACTGATCTGGTACAATTAAAGAAAAAAATTGTAAGGTCCTTTATTTCATTCAATTCAATGCTTTTTACTTAGACATGTCAGTCCTTTTTTTTATTTTTATTTTTATTGCTTAGATGGGTGGACGAGCTCACAGCCCACCTGGTGTTAAGTGGTTACTGGAGCCCATAGACATCCACAACGTAAATGCGCCACCCACCTTGAGATACAAGTTCTAAGGTCTCAAGTATAGTTACATATACATATATTTGATAAAGCATAATTAAAGAGTATCCCAAATTATGAATTACATACATTTAATGAACCAAGCTTCCTCAGCAGACTTGTACTTGTCCCAAAGAGACCTGCATTTAGTTGCATGGTCTGGTTGCTCATACATCATGCAATCTTCATAGCGTTGCCTGAGAATGCTTAATATCTCAGAGTCCACTGCCCTAAAATTAAATTTATTATTATAATAGACTAGCTGACCCGGCAGACTTCGTGGTGCCTCAATCTATAAATAAAAGACCTAAACTTTTGTATAAAATAAACTTAAAACAAACAAAAGGCTGACTGGGGACACATCAAAGGAAAAACAAAATTGTTATTTTTATTTAGTTCCGAGCATTTTCATATTTATTTACCTTTTAAACCTTCTCTGGACTTCCACATCATTCAAGACCAAAATTAGCCAAATCGGTCCAGCCGTTCTCGAGTTTTAGCGAGACTAACAAACAGCAATTCATTTTTATATATAGAGATAGATAGATAGATAATTTCACTTTCATACAACTATTAAAATTAAATGTAAGTCTATATTCAGTTATAGTTCTCCAGCAGTTTGAAGGATGGAAAATAAATTCATGCCTAATACAACAAATTGAAGAGTTATTACAAAATATTTAATAGAACAATTGGCTATTTTCCAAAGACTGCCCGTTATTTTACCTAGTTACTAAGTAGCATATTATTAACCTGATTATGATATTAAATGAATGTGATTTAGCTAACCTGTCTCGTTTAAATTGAGCATTAGCCTCAAAGTCGCAAACGACGTCGTCGTCGTAGCACTGGTCAATAGTCGGTACACGACGGTAGTTTTGATGATACCAAGGGTACTTCTTCTGGTTTGGTTCGACAACAGTTTCTGCGTACAATGAAAAAATTACTCACTTACATAACAACACACTAGTTTTATGATACCAAATTAACCCACCTCGGAACCATGTTACCGGAGCATCGACTGTATTGTAGAGAGCATTGCAGAATGCTCTAAACACATTATCATCAGGAGGATTTCCGTCTTGTACCATATTAAAATTGAGATATCGTTGTTTAAACTTTATTAAATGATATTTGACTTCTCGCCCCTTCTCTCATCTGTCAGTTTTGACAGCTGTCATCTCGTTTCTCGCTTTAGTTTCATTTGACTATCGAATAGGCACAGGAAAATATATCCCAAACAGCTAAACCTTAATAACAAAGAAACAACTCATTTCTATTGTTCCAACTCCCGCCGAAAAGTCCAGCCGTGTATTTGTCAGTAATTTTGTCAAAAAACTATATCAAGAATCATCCTGCAGTGACGTTGCCATACCATCTGAGGCCCGTGGCAAATCGGATGAGGCCCCAACATAAAATTATAGCATTGTAATTAAATGTTAATAAAGTAACGAAGGAGTTAGGTACGCAACAGTATTACTGTGTGCATTATAGTAAACATACAAATTCTAAAATGAAGTTTCGTCATACGATTTCATAAAGCGTTTAAATCATATTAAGTAATTTTAAATTGTATACGATTTTTAATCATAATTAATTCAATTGATTTTAAGACATTATGTTAAATATCTTTTTTAACTATATTTTGTTCAATATGTTACTTTATTTTATGGCCATGGCTTTTCCCAATCCCGCCAGCCTATAGTTATTCCATATTATGGAGGGATGAGCTATTTTCAACAATATTATGCTTAAAATTTGTCACAAAATAATATTATTGTACAGTCTATGCTCTTAATTTTTGGCAGAATGTTGGGCCGCCAAGTTCTCGTTCTATGCGTATTCTTTCTGCGGAGATTAGAATGAAAATGATGGTGAGGAATAAGTACCTATAAAGAATGGTTTTTTCTATTTTTCCCTCTGTGCCTTCCTAACCCATTAATCCGATTGTGCTAAAATTTAGTAATGCTGTCTGGTCAAGTCAAGGGGAGGTTTTGTCATAGTATCAATAAATGTCTATCTAGTTGTAACCAAGTAGTTAAATAAATTCGATGTTTTTCATAGAATTAGCGATAGTTACAGTGAATATGACTTCTAGTATTACGAATTTTTCTTTAATAAGATCGTGTGTCTCGGAACTGCAAAGGGCTGAACTTTTTTGTTTGTGTTTGAGTTGGTTATTTAGATTCATAGTTGGATCCGATTGGTGTCGCTGCTATCAGATTCTAGTTTTATTTGTCATATTTTTCAGATAAATTCTACTTAAATTAGGAATTGGAATGGAATTTGACGTTTGCCGGGTCTGTTAATACATTAAAATTTTGCTTTGTAGCGCTAGCAAACAATTCGCCGTTGCTTTCGTCAGTCGGTATAAACAAATAATTAAGCTATATATTATTATTCTGGTCTTAATTAAACTTACTTTTGATATTTCCATACAAATAAATCAATACTTTTTTTTCTCAAACAGCATTTATCTTTTATTCAAATTTTCCATTTGCATTCCGTTTAGAAGGATAAAATGGCGTTTTCCATTACATTCGACCACAGCGCCATACATAAGTATCCACGTACTGACGAATATTTAAGCTGGGTGACCACGTCACATTAATAAACTAAGGATATCTTAACAAGCCTGCCGCTACTATGTTTCTGGAGAGGAATTTCATTTTGGATAAGGATAATTAAACATACTGTTACACGTTGGGGCTGGGGATAATAAAACTCACTGAAGTACAAAGTAAAACTATAATATTTATCGCACAAGGAATACTTTACATATCGCAATTCACTTCTTCCGCTTCGCTTCCGCTTCGTTTCAGTTGATCCGTTCGCTGTTTCGCTTCGAGAAGAACCGATTACTAGTTGCCTTCGTGTCTCTCTTCTCTGCAACGCGTTTATAGTCGACACGACAACTCTATAATTATCGAGAACATTCCCCACAAGGCGAATCGTTTCGATATATGTGTTTCCACTATTTGATAATAGATAGCGTTACACTTCTCAAGCGTTCTCGATATTACTAGTAGGTACTTTTAATATTTGTTTCTACTATTCGACGACACATGGCGCTACTCTTAACGGCGTTACATTAATCATATTTTAGATAATTTATTTACAATATGAACTTAATATCTGCTTATGCTTAATTCTGTAAATTTCAGCTAAACTTTAAACGGATATTGATTTAAAAATAAACACGTTGAATGCTACATGAAAAATAGAGCATTTCATTCAGGCCACGGGGCTTACCGATATGCTTTATCTTACTGAGCTGTTCGGGCAATGAAGGTCACGCGTGAGCCACGTGAGGGTTCTTAAAACGCTTCCTACAACAAGCTTACAAACTTAGCTTACAAACTTAGATTTCAGCTATCAAACAAAACGCACATGGAAATGAGCCGCGTGGCCCTTTAGCCGAACAGAACGCCTAGGTTTTCAAATCCAATAGAAAATTGTAGTTCTAGTAGTAGTTGAAGTCGTCGTGGCCTAAGGGATAAGACGTCCGGTGCATACGTGTTGAGCGATGCACCGGTGTTCGAATCGCGGGCGGGTACCGATTTTTCTAATGAATTACGTACGCAACAAATGTTCACGATTGACTTCCACGGTGAAGGAATAACATCGTGTAATAAAAGTGAAACCCGCAAAATTATAATTTGCGTAATTACTGGTGGTAGGACCTCTTGTGAGTCCGCGCGGGTAGGTACCACCGCCCTGCCTATTTCTGCCGTGAAGCAGTAATGCGTTTCGGTTTGAAGGGTGGGGCAGCCGTTGTAACTATACTTGATACCTTAGAACTTATATCTCAAGGTGGGTGGCGCATTTACGTTGTAGATGTCCATAGCTCCAGTAACCACTTAACACCAGGTGGGCTGTGAGCTCGTCCACCCATCTAAGCAATAAAAAAAAAAGTTCTTATCAAGATTATGGCCTTTTAAAATAACTTAAAAACTAGACGACAAAAGTCGCTAATTTTTATCTTCCGAGCAAATGGTCTCGGCTAATGATAAATACTACTGATTCCCTTGATTTTGGATTGGCCTGAATGGTATATTATAGTACACTCTAGGCCCACCGGTGGGCGGCATGGCTTTTAACGTGTTAATATTCAGGAATATGTGTAATCCTATTGTTTAATCAGCTTAACATCTGCCCACAGCAATGATAATAATTGATGACTATGACCGCTCTGACAAGGTGATACGACAAAGGAGAAATTCCTTAGTGATATGATTATTAGCTAAAATATGCTAAATAAAGTTTTTTGATCTTCTATTTTGTTACTGACCCGTTAAACAGGTAGATAATCATAATGTAATAATGATATGTAAATTTTTACCATTATTAAATTTGTACAAGTATATAAAGTATGTACGAATAAATATTTGAAACATGCGACGAATATAATATCATCATTATTTTATAAAATTTGATGTAAATGGATATGTGGACACGTTCTGATTACACGTTTTTTTCACTCTTGGCGAACTGAACTTTATTTTTCAGTAAACATAGACCTTGTCACACGAGACTTTAAGTGTCGTGGTCTAAAGGATAAGACGTCCGGTGCATACGTGTTGAGCGATGCACCGGTGTTCGAATCCCGCAGGCGGGTACCAATTTTTCTAATGAAATACGTACTTAACAAATGTTCACGATTGACTTCCACGGTGAAGGAATAACATCGTGTAATAAAACTCAAACCCGCAAAATTATAATTTGCGTAATCACTGGTGGTAGGACCTCTTGTGAGTCCGCACGGGTAGGTACCACCACCCCGCCTATTTCTGCCGTGAAGCAGTAATGCGTTTCGGTTTGAAGGGTCGAGTAGCCGTTGTAACTATACTGAGACCTTAGAGCTTATATCTCAAGGTGGGTGGCGCATTTACATTGTAGATGTCTATGGGCTCCAGTAACCACTTAACACCAGGTGGGCTGTGAGCTCGTCCACCCATCTAAGCAATAAAAAAAAAAAGGTCTGGGTCTAGAGCAACAACATTTGAGTCGTGCCAAATATTTGAAGGCATTTCCAATCATCAATCATAAATTAAAAATAACTAGAAGATAATGAAGATAAACATCATTTGTTTGAAGCTTTAATGTATATATTTTCCCTGGTCAATTGAAAGTCGAAATTAATGAAGTTGAAAGCTACCTCTCTCTATATCTACCTACACAACTGCTTCAGTCAAATGCAAATTCAAATCAATCCATCCGGATTTAATAGCCTCGCATTGCTTGTTCAGTGTCGTATAGATAAAGTACATTAAAACACATCAAATGGAAATACCGCTTAACTAATGTAATCCTTAGAGTTCTGCAATTTTTACTAGGATACTTACATTGAACGGATTTATAACACATTGAGCGTGGGGTTGAGGCACGCGTGCGCCCTATGTTTCTACCATTCGGGTTGCTAGACGGCTTCTTCGTCGAATTATAGTGGAAATTTTGAGAAGAACTGGGTTGCTTATTCAATTTAAAGTACGCTTAACGCATCCGTTTTAGTACTGTTTGTTTTAGAAACTTATTATTTATCTCTTTATACTGACAATTTCTTTTACTTGAAGTATATTAGTTCCGATTAGTTCCGAAGAGTTATTTTGACGTCGTATTCGTTGTAGTAATGATCATATGGTATCATGCAACACGAAGTTTGAAGGAGAAGTGTTGTCAGTCGAACATTGAGAGTTCCGCAGCCGCCAGTCTGGGGGAAGGCGTCGTGTTGTGACGCGGGCCTTCGTCACAGCTAGTGGTATGGCGCTTCGGTCCCAGGCTGTGATGACTCAGTAGTCAGTAGCGTGGCGCGCGTGTTAGCGGCCGCTTTTCGTCCAGTGCCCATGTGATATTAATGTCGGCACGATGAAGTGGAGAGCGCGCGCGATATCTTCTCGCGCCAAAGAACGCGCCAATATCAGCTTCTTCATCTTCATCATGTTCTTTGCGGTGTTCGGTGTCATAGTGCTTACTGAATTGTTGCTCCTGGAGCGACCCAACGAACCCGCTCGGGCTCGCTACAATGAAGACATGCAGGTCAGAATAACGAATTAGCGAATCGATTATGAAAGTACAGGATAAACCCGTTATCTATGTTTTTGTGCCAGTAGTTTATTAGTAATAAGATCTGTCTGTACACACAGAACATTATTATTATGTATCTATTAAATTAATTTGATTGTTGATAGTTTTAAGTGGGTATTTGTATACACAAACACCTTTAGCTACAAGGTGGACTTATTAAATTTTTTTACAAATATTAAATTATTTACGGTTAATTAAAAACTTACAATTGAATGAAATACCATCGGGATAAGGGTTAGAAAAAACTTAAAACTTATTTATACAATTTGTAGTTAATGTAGGTGAATCTGTGTTTCGGAGCTTATTTTATCGAACGAAATGCAAATTAGTCTTAACCGGTCGTGAGTGTTTAGGTTAAAGAAGCGGTACAAAATATGTAGGAGCCTACTCTAGAGATATTTGAAGTTGTCAATACCTACCTACGTAGTGCTGCAGCTTCCTTTAAATTATATTCAACTTGTGTCTTTTGTGTTTGATTTTTTTGTTATGACCTCCTCTTTTATGATATATAAATTAGTTGTGTATATAGGTATTGATGGAATTTGATTCTAAGTTCTGAAAGTAGATTGGTTTAGTGGCATAAATCTTTACGAATTTTTTTAACAACAATAAAAGAAATGAAAAAATCTATAAAATACATACCTTATTCACAATGAGAAATTTTAAATTAATCGCAAATCCCGGTCTACCGTATTGTCTTGTGGGAAAGTTGTTTTTTTGTTCACCCAGATGCTTCATTGTTTGAAGTCTTTATCTTAAACAGGTTTTAATTGTTATGTAATATTTTTTTAAAGTTCTCAATTAAAATTTTGTGCAGTACTTATTTTGGTTTTTGAGTTTACAAAATATTTTTTCTAATTTAGAGGTTCATTGCCATAATGCTGACTGTATCACTTTTAAATCAAAGCTCTTCTCAGATTGAAGCCTACGATTGCAGTCTGTTTATACGTATTTTATTTTCATGTTTTACATGAATTACACATTTACGACACGTTTTTTGCGAATTATTATTATTTATTACATTATATTATTCTTCTTTCATTATTGCATATTTGCAATACGGGGATTAATTCATTCGGTAACCAGTTTATTTTTTACAAACGTTGAGCTATGCATAGGCAGGATGAAGCTATCAACCCATAATATAGGATTAGCGGATGCAGGAAATTGGATGCAATTCTGTTAAATGATTGTTACCGAGACTGATTTGATAACTCGAACTTTTTTAGTTTAATAAGCAACCTTGGAATAGGGTAAATTCTTTTCACCCACATTTACCTTTTCTACAGTTTTTTTAAAAACGTTTCGCCATATTGATAGTGGTTATTAATCCTTTGCAGGCAAATAAAAATAAAATTATGTAAAACAATTTTTGTGATAGCTATTTTGCAACTCTCACTCTTTAGAATGAAAATCAAAGAAAACCAAAAAAATGATATTGATAGTAGCTTTAAAAAACTTTTGATTCACCCTCGTGTGAATCGAAATAGTGTTTGACCACCGCGGCGGTTTTGTCTACAACTTTTGCAAACTCACCAAGCGGGCAGATCCTGCAGCTGTCGCAGTGACCTTGTGTTGTTAAGAGCACATGACCAATAATATTAAATGGATAAAGTCGCACTATATAAATATATAGATCGAAAGATATAGTCGCTGGTATAATAGTAGCCCCAGTCACTCTCACACTCTCGTCAATCTTTTGAAACTCGTGCATTATATCCAAAGAATTTGTCTTTATTTATTGAAAAAGAAACAGTACGTTTGAAGATACATAAATCCAATCAGCTAACAAAATATTTTTCCAACAAACACAAAAATAAAAATAAAAATTTATAACAAGTCAAAATGGTGACTCTAGTTGTTATAAACCAGAATTGAATACTAAACATCTTCGGTTTCATGGTCACAATAACCGGATCGAGCAATCCGTTGACCCCAAAAGTTATATTGCGTTTACTATCGATGCATTCGCGGATTTGAAACTCATCTGAGAATGATGTGGAACGGTGCTTTTTTGGCTAAAACGAGGCGTCGATCATGAAAGATCGTGGAACACTGACTTGGCATTTTCAGTCTTACATAATCGATAACAGTAGATTATTAATTAACATCCTTTTTATTTAGGACGTTTGAATTACGTAGCCTTTTTTGGTTAGCTATAAATATCCAAGGCTTATGTATAAACGTGACTTGTGTCAAGAATAAGGAGCATAGTGACGAGGCTTCGTCTGGAGTGGGATTTTTAAGACAGAAATATTGTACTAGTGTATATTATTTATAGAATGTTGTACTAGTGTACCTTATTTCTAGAATATTTATTACCAGATAAGTTCCAAGACACCGAGCTGCGCTTTGCTAAGCTTAGAAAAATGTAAGATAAAAAAAAAGTAACCGCCACACTAAAATCTCATTAGCTTTTTTAAAAAGTTCCAAATAATTCTTTTTTGGACTAAAAAAGTCACGTAATATATTTATCAAGATCAATATTTACTGGAATATGTCAGCCAACTAGCTGTTTCCCTTTTAATTAATCAACTTGACTATCAATCACATGGTGGGAGAAGTTTTCTCATTCTACAAAATGAAAGTTTTTGGCTACGAATGTTACACGTCTCTGGCTCATCTTGTAATAGACGTTTCAGATTCATTCGGTCTTCGTATTAGCCATCTCATCACCTTGATAATCAAGTGATATAGATTCTTTCTTTTGAGGTACTCTAAGTATGGACAGCCTGATACTTCCTTGAATCCTTCAGGAGATTCTTGCAAAGATTCTGAATCTTCAACACCGCTCGCATGAGTTTTGTTATAAATTTTAGTGATACGATTCCATGTACCTTAGATCGGGTAAACATAACCCATGTTCGCCATTCTGGTCCTCGATATGCTTTTGTATTCGTAGTATGTGGTCCATGATGGGGAGATGTTCTCCAGTACCAAAGTATCTGTTGAGCGCCTCAAGCAGATATCTGAGCTGACTTTAACAAATTCAGTAGGCTCTGTCTGCATAAATTTCACTTAGAAATGCTTAAGTGTACTTGCGACTTGAGGTTATCCTTCATTTAATAAGATTTTGCTGGCAGTCTTGATTTGGCTTCCCGTATATGGTTCGGATACAAACTTTTTTTGTTTAATTCATCAACTTTTGCGTTTCCTTCCATACCAAAAAGAACAGAAACTGCCAAACTTCAAACCTCCAATATAATAATATTACTTACAATAACTTGACTGCCACTAAAAATGTAAATAGCTATGTTCTTATTTCCCCAACATTTTTAGCATTACAAGCGCTGATTGCCTATGTCTCCGCTTGGAAGACCGACCAATAAGACTATACCGTAGTCCTGAAAGCGCCAGAGACAGTTCCTAAGTTGATTTTAAAAACCAGTACACAGTAATTAAGCTTTCTTGAGTAGCCGAAATCCATTTCGTCATCGCATTCTTATTGTGAATGTAGCATTGGGGAGTTGTTGTGAAATATGTAAATAGATTCGACTTTGCAAAAGATCATAGTTATCATTCGTTCAGATCATGGTTGATATCCAATCTTGTGCGTTGGGTTGAGGTCATTTATGCTAGCTTATGTAGTCTTCCTTTTTTTCTGGCTGGAAGCCGAACCTCCTAGTTGTTGTTTTCGTTAGCGGTATTCGAATAATTTGATAGTGTTTGAGCCGTTTTATAAACACTCGTTATAGGCATGCAAACCAGTTTCTTATACTTTGTCTAAAACACCATGCAGTCGGTTGGCTGTAGTAATTCTGGCCTAGGAGAGCAAAACCCTCTCTTTTTCTAAGGATGTCGTAAACGAGGATCAAGGATTCATCGGAGAGAATCTGAGAAGAGCAGCGTTCTCAGAGTATTATACTAGTATACTGAGATTGACTAGGCACTACGATCCTTCTAATTTTTGCAGTAAGAAGTCATGTGTTCTTTTGAGGATTGAGATAGCTGTTATTCAATACAATTGAGACTTCGATCTCGTGCTTCGGGATGGGTGGCAGCATAAACGTTTTTATGAATATACTAGCTGTACCCGTTCGCTTCGGTGGACACTTAAAATTATCATTATTATTTGTCACACCACAAAGGTTCTCGTTATTAACGCCCCCGCAACTGGTGTAGGGAGTCCAACACTCATATAGATATTAGCCTATCCATTGGTTTGGATACCAGTTTCAAGTCAATAGGATGCATGGTTCAGTAGTTATAACGAAACATTTGTAAAAACCACTGTAGATTTATATATTGGTATAGATTTAGTTCTGGTCGCTTTAAATCTGATAGACTGTGAGCTCGTTCACCCCATCTACGCAATAAATTAAGAAAAGTTATGCTTTTTAAATTCTTTAATTCTGTCGTCGTGGGATTTGCAGGAGAGCTTAGTATCAAGGTCCATATTCAGGTGCGGAGATATTGCATTTTATGTATAAAATATAAATCAAGACGCAGCTCCATTGGTTTATGTTTTCATTGTTTTTGTACTTATTCTTTCAATTTTTAACCCAGTCACCTAATTTTTGTCAACTATTTGGACATTATTCTGGCTAATATGTATCTTCTAAATCCACGATGGACATATTATTTTGGCTAGTATAGCATAACTAAACTAGGCTTCGACAATCTTAAAAACAAATAACCTTCGAAGAACTATGGTCCTGTTTCCTTTAGTTCAGATTACGCATCATGTTATGTTATTGTAAGCAATCAGTTAGTAGGGGATCTCAGGGTTACGTCTATTGCATATTATCTAAGCGATACTTCCTCGATTTATGTCTGAGACTTAAACGACATTATTTATTAAAAGCGTAGACTACGTTTTAGAATATTGTAGACCTATTTTTTTAAGTTATTTTACTTGAGGTGAAGTTCCACTTTCAAGTATTTTCCTATTTTAAGGTGAGCTTGCATTTATGTAAGTTCCGATCAACAATATAATTTTTTCATGGTTTTAACGTTTTACGATGATTAGTTTTAGTAGAATAGCTACCAAAGCGTACAATGTAAATACGGACAGTATTCACTACGTAACGTACAGACTGGAATGTGTTCTATACAAAATGTTCCCTGTGCCTATGCCTTTGTGCAAGGTTATTGATCTCATACTAAAGTTCTCACACATTTGGATGTGCGACTGCATCGCGATTTACGACAAGTAAGAATTAATCTTTAAATTGAAAATGCATAATAATATGTAGTTTTGTTTGTTTATTTATTTATTAACAACCTACTAATCAATTTAAAAAAAACAGTTTTTGCTTTGGTTGTTTTAGTTTATCTACAATACATTTTGGCGATGTCTATTAATAATGACAATAAATTCACAATTTTTTAATATGAATTTAAAAATATTTACTTGTATCTTTTACACTTTGCTGTATAGTACCAACATATTTTCTACCGACATCAAAGTTGATAATAATATAGTATTTTTTTAGGTTTTTTGGGAGTCTTAGACATTATTAATACTACTTTTCCGGCGGCTTAATCTTAGTTTTCTTTTTAATTGTCCTTACAGTATTTTCGATCAATTATATAATAATATTATGGGGCATATTTCAGATGTTTCTTAAACTATTATGTTTTATGTGGAAAAATGTATGAGACTAAAAAGTAAAATTCATGATAATCATTTTATTTATTATTGTAGGTAGGTAGGTAGGTTAACTAGTATAGGTTCTTACGTAATACAGCTGCTGCCGTTAGATTATTAAAATTTGTATAATACAACAGATTTGAAAGGATTCCATCGGCGAATAATGTAGTTTTGTTAACAAGTTATACATGCAAATTACTATAGTATGAACAGTGTGCTTAGTGCGAGTTTTATAACGTTCTCGATAGCGTAAAAGTTAACCCAATTTTGTATGCGGTTGGAACAACGCCCCTAGCGGCAAACGTAGGCAAACAATCCCATTCCGTACAAATATGAGCTAACTTTTACACTATCGAGAATGTTAAAAAACTCGCACTAAGCACACAGGGCTCTGTTTGCGTGTGAGTGCGTGAAGTGATTTGCGGGAGGCCGCTATTATTACTTATATTACTGGTGGTAGGACCTCATGTGATTCCGCACGGGTGTGAGTCCTTGAATATTTCTGCCGTGAAGCAGTAATGCGTTCCGATTTGAAGGGTGGGGCAGCCGTTGTAACTGCACTGAGATCTTACAACTTATATGTCAAGGTGGGTGGGGTATTTACGTTGTAGATGTCTATGGGCTCCAGTAAGCACTTTACACCAGGTGGGCTGTGAGGGGCTATGAGCTCGTCCACCCATCTATGCAATAAAATAAAAAAGGGGACTGTGGACAATGGGCATCAAGAATTCAGACTATTTGTATGGATCCATGTTCTTTCTGGAATAATTTTGTCTTTTTATATAATGATATTTTCGTTTTCATCGCGAAATGTAATATACTAAGCGAAGTCAATTCTTATTCAAATAGTTGAGTCAGCCACTTCGTTTTACGAATAATATGAATCACCTGAGTAAATAATCAAACATATTTCAATATAAATGACATTTAACTTATAAAATTATGTTCTGACATTTTTAACAGATAAATATGTCTTAATCATGTTCATTCGTAAAAAATATATTCACATCGGGGACATTCGAGTGACGAAAAGGTTTGTTTGTTTTTTGCCTGGGTGCAAATTTTTTTTTATTTTTTTTTTATTGTCTAGATGTGTGGACGAGCTCACAGCCCACCTGGTGTTAAGTGGTTACTGGAGCCCATAGACATCTACAACGTAAGTGCGCCACACACCTTGAGATATAGTTCTAAGGTCTCAGTATAGTCACAACGGCTGCCCCACCCTTCAAACCGAAACGCATTACTGCTTCACGGCAGAAATAGGCGGGGCGGTGGTACCTACCCGTGCGGAATCACAAGAGGTCCTACCACCAGTAATTACGCAAATTATAATTTTGCGGGTTTGATTTTTATTGCACGATGTCATTCCTTCACCGTGGAAGTCAATCGTGAACATTTGCTGAGTACGTATTTCATTAGAAAAATTGGTACCCGCCAGCGGGATTCGAACACCGGTGCATCGCTCGATACGAATGCACCCACAGATCATAGAAACACAGCTCACAGCCCACCTGGTGTTAAGTGGCTACCGGAGCTCATAGACATCTACAATGTAAATGCCGCCACCCACTTTGAGATATGAGTTCTAAGGTTCTAAGGGTTCTAAGGGACAACGGCTGCCCCACCCATCAAACGGAAACAATTTACTGCTAGGGCCAGTGTTAGCAACACTCCCGGTTTGAGTCCCGTGAGCTCACCTACACGTCAAGGAGAAGCTGAAATTGCCTCTTAAGGCTATCAGCAAAGATACGAAAAAAAAAAAAACGAATGCACCGGACGTTTTATCCCTTACGACTTCATTCGACAACATGTTTTAAGTAAGCAGTAGTATAGTACATATTAATTGTTATAATGTTTTAACACTAATTTTAGAATTGTTTATTAGTAAACGCGGTGAAAGTATAATTTACAACCACTGGAATTATTTGAAGTTTTCAGTTCAACTTTGATAATGATAAACTGAAGTGAATGAGTTATGTTTGATTGCTGCAGTAGCTGCAGTATCTAACACCTAAGCATTATTCTAATATTAAATTAAATAAAGTCTGCTAACATTACCATATTTTCATTTTACATTTACGGTACATTCCACTTACGATACGTTTGCATTTTATCCTGCATTTTATCTGATACGCGTTTTTACAATTAACTCGAAACAAAATAAGCTCGTGAAAATTGTCCATGGATATTGATTCTCAACTTATTTTTACAATCATTAAGGTTCTTTATCTGTGTATGATATAGGCAGAGGACGTAAGGCCAATAAGACTAATATATTTTATCACATTACTTATTTTTTTAAATTTGCCTAAATGTAATCATGGGTGATAATCTAAACACCTATCTATAGTTACCAAAACGTATTTATTTTATGAAATTACCCACAAATTCGAAGATTAGATTCACTAACAAATCAAAGGATTGCTAGAGAAGTTTTATTTATTATCTGTTCCTTCAAATTTAACCTAATTGACATTTAAATTTAACCCTTTAATATGGGGACTTTTTAGCGGGAACGCGAGGAGTGAAATTATGTAATTTGTTTTATTTTGTCTATTTAGTGTTTCTTCGGGTTTAAATGTGTAATAATGGTGGTTTATTAACTGTTTAATATCTGTAAAAGTGCACAAATGTGGGAAAATGAAACAAAGCCGCTGAACGTAACTTCTCGGGTTCCTCCAAAAAGTCCACTGAAAAAATCTTAGTAAATGACCACCATTTTACTGAGATTATATTTCATCCCATTTAATTTCATCCCAGTTGATTAATGTTTCAAATTAATCATCTTCATTTCATTTCACTCCATAATATCATTTTTCATAAAAATATGAATATAAGTTAAAATAAGACATGACTTAAAGGTCTCAGTTACCAGGTCATAAAATCCCTTAACAAAACCCTATAATATTGTTATTAGTTAGTTAAATGTTTGGTGACAATGAGTTCGGTATTACAATCTATGTAGACGAGATATAGAAATGTTTTAAGTGGGTCGACACACTAGAGCAATGATTCGTTTATCGTGTCACCGAACAGAGTGCCCCTGTGTACTTTGTAACTTGATTTGAATGTACACGTTTTAATCAAAATGATATAGCTTACCGCGAAGTTTCAAAGAATCAATACTGATAAAACATTAGTGCTATTATATAAAAACGGACAATCATGATGGAAACCTTTAATATTGATCATTTAAAAATGCTTCTAACGTATTAAATGATATATAAACGAATCGGAAATATATTAAAAAAATTGTGCCACCCTCATGGTTGCAGGGTTCCACAGAAACGTGAAATTTCTACACACTTCGAGAGATGTATGTATATCGGTTATTGCACAATCCCAGCCTTCTTCTTTGTCGTTTCCTCATTACTGAGGGTCGTGACCACCTTGGTCCAGTTTGGTCCAATCCCAGCCAAAAAGAATAAATGATTCGCGGTAGGCATGGTAGCGGTACCTTGGTCCTATGCGTCCTGTCACCAGTAATTACGCTATTTTAAAATTTGAACGACCGATTCTGAATACTGACATTATTCCTCCAACGTGGAAGTCGTCTGTGGACAAGTGCTTGATACTATATCTTTCCTACGGAAAATACTAGGTACTTGCTTACAGTATTTGAAATCCAAAAGTACTTAAAGTAGCAAAAGCAACTTAAAAAGTACATTAAAAAAAAATTTAAGCTAGTTTCTATTTCTAATATACATAAGATCACTGGTTATACGATACCTGACAACTACAAACAGGTACAGTTGGTTGATACCGAAAAAAAAACAAATATGCATGTTTATTGTATAAATGTAGGTACACGAAACAACGAGCTTATCTTGTCTTAAGTTAGTATTCATTTTAAATTGAGAATTTATAAAACGCTAGCTTGTTAACGATAAGTATTTAGCTGAGCTCAGCACAATGGTGATGTTGTATCTGTATTATATTATACAATGTCTTCGAGTTACAGTAAAAAAATTAAAATGTGTGTGGGTGCAAGTCACACGCGGTAGAAGTGAAACTTATAAAAAATAAGAATAATCCCAAGGGTCAACGCAATTCAGTAATTGTTGAATTTACGTGCAGTGACATCTGTTGATAACAAACTAAATAGAAATAATTGTAAATCATCTTTTATAGTATGAGGTAGCGCCCTCTGTGAATTGATATTTTAACTTCACGTTTCATTTTTTCCTGTCATCGAGTTTGAAATCACATCACAACGATTCTAAAGAAGTTTCACTTCAAAAAAAGGAGGGGAGCATTGACTCGCACAGAAGGAAGAGCTAAACCAAAGAGCAGCAAAGAAAACAGAAGATCAGTCAACATGTGTGTTCTATGGCACCCGTACCCTGGAACCCGTGTCCTGTCATCACAGAAATGCCAATATATATGTAAAAAGCCGACGTAGAGAATCCACAGCCCGGATAGAGAGGACCCCTCCTGACTGAGCCCCTGGTCGCCCACCTGCCCTGGTGAA